>NW_016107762.1:1533175-1561473 GCF_001604975.1 Cebus imitator
TATTAGTACTTTGTTGGATGCATAGTTTGAAAATATTTTCTCCCACTCTGTGGGTTGTCTGTTTACTCTGCTGATAATTTCTTTTGCTGTGCAGAAGCTTTTTAGTTTAATTAGGTCCCATTTATTTATTTTTGTTTTTGTCGCATTTGCTTTTGTGGTCTTAGTCATGAATTATTTGCCTAAGCCAAATAACATTGGTTTTTAATATCACTTTTTCTGTCACCTAAGGAATATGACACATTTTCATCTGCTGGGGCTCACTATGGCAGCATTTCTCTTGGGGATAAGAAACTCAGGGATGGGTGTGAGGATCTATTTAAATTACAACCAGTAACCAATGTTGATATGCTACTTTGTATGTGGGGGGGTATCACACAGTCACACCATCCTAAGTGAATTGACTGGTTCACCTTGTGAAGTCAAAACAGTTCTGCTTGTTTTATATATATTTCATAACCTTGAGAATTGTACTTCTCAAAACATCAGAACCCTTTTCTCTTTGTACCTCTCAAAACATCTCAGAATACAAGATGTGTTTAAAAACTGTATACTTTTAAAATTCTTCAATCCAAGCTCAAGTGAACTGCATCCCTCAAAAGGAAAATACGGTTATTAATGTGTAATTTTGAGTAATCCTATCATATAAAGTTAAAGTAAAAGGTACGAAAGGAGAGAGGAAGGAAAAAGAAAGAGATGGAGGGAGAGAATGAGGGCAGGAGGCAAGGAGGGAGGGAGAAAAGACAAGACATAAGGGAAGGAGGCAGGAGTAAAACATATGCTTCCTTAGGGATGATATTTAGCATGTAGATGCTAACATGGATGTGTGCATTGTTAAAATACTGAAATATTTTTATGTCAATTGGTCAAGGCTGCCCTGAGCTCTGAGTGGTCCCTATTTCCCTGGCCACCTTGGCCTCTCTCCAGCCACCTATCCTAACAATCAAGTGATTTAAGGGTTACTGTCTGGCAAAGAGAGGGACTGCAGGCCTTGACTCTCACTCCAGTGCTGGCACCTAGCCCCAATAGTCAATGACCATACCTTGCCAGTAGTTAAATATTTTGACTAGCAGCCTTGTGTTTACCCACCAGAATTATCAAATGGCCCAAGTGTAGAGAATAGTACATTCTACATCTACATACTAGGACCTTAACCCACCTTACCTTTGATGTGACAGACTCTTCTGGGATGAGGTGTGTGCCTGACTAGAAAGCAGCTTACATTTCTAGCCGTAATATGGCTGCCTTTGCCCTCAATCCGAAGAGCAGATGTCGAGGGGTTGAGGTTCATATTCATGGAGTGTTTATTTTCCCCTCTCCACTGTTGCCACAAAAGTTTTTGGAGTCTAAATTGATTGACCTCACTTCCAGATGTGCTCAGACCCTGAAATCACAAAATGACAAACATTCTGACAAGAGTTTCTTGTCACTTTCTTACACATCAAATATTTTTCCATCTCCTTTGTTTGAACTAAATTGTTTCTCAGGTTACAGCAATGTGAGTCTATTTTGCTTTCAGACCAAATTTTCATAAACATTGAAAAGTACAAGCATGGATGGATCATAAAAAATTTTCCTATGGGAAAACCAAAGTGTTTGATTTTGAAATATTTATATCACATATGTAAAAAGTATAAAGTATATTCTGTTTTTACTTTCATTTGAGCTCACTTTGTTGACTTACCAACACAAAAATGTATTACATGATTATCAATTTTGATATAGTAAACTTAAATGATGACTTTTAAATGCAATACTCACAAATACACTTTACATTGAATTAATTTTAAGTTAAGACCTTTCATATTGCACTTATAAAACCCAGCATCATAAATGTGTATCATCTTCTGAGAGAATGGTAAAACCTGAAGGAGGAAAAACATCCAAAAGAGTGATATACGTAGAGATGATAAACCAGAGAACCTTTGCCATATTGTTGTTTGCAATACTCAGTAACAGTTATTGGTCCTTCAGCAAACATTTTTAGACACCTAGGAGATTTTAGACCTCGGAGATTTAAGACATTTTAGACCTCGGAGATTAAAGACAATGTTATGTATTTTAGTGAATTCACAACCATGTAGAAAAGAACATCTCTGGGTTAAGAACATAAAAAGCCATTATTTAAACTTTAAATAATGGCTTACTTAAAGAAAGTACATTACTTTAAGTAAGCTTAGATAGTATACTACTATCTAGTATACTACTATAAAAGTAGATAGTATACTACTTTTGAAATCCAGGAAGGATGATTTTCTAGTGCCTGTTGTATTTTTTCTATCTTAAATGGAAATCTTATTCACCATGCCAGAATTAGGAAATACACATTTTATTTATAACCATAGCAGAGATTTTTTTGGTTAGAATAATTTGCAGTGTCAAAAAAATGTTCATATTCTAGAAATTGATCTCAGGATTTTGTTGAGATGGATATTTTTAGATCACTGACTATCTTATTAAACCAAAGCAATCTATGTTTAAGTGTTTCGTGCTATATACTTAGAGGGCATGATGTATAAATTCCCAGGCTTGTTGCCACAGAACATCTGGTTTTCAGGAAATTCAGTTTGATATATATAAATAATAAAATTATCCTAGGTTGGATAAAATAAATGTAGACATTAAATTCAGAAAATATCTGTCTACCAATAAAGTGTATTTTTATATTGTTCTTTATGAATATCACTGTTGAGGAGCTAGTTCTAACCTCTTTGTTTAAATTATGCTTTAGACTTGATCATTCTTTCAGTGTGGGACCTTTTGTACAATTAAGCCAGTAAATTTGCTTTTTATTTGTATTGAGGTGGAAAGGTGTACAGCAAGCAATTTGGAGAGTGAAAAAGACATTAAACCAGAATTTCAAAAATAGGATTTATGGTCCCAGATTTGCCACTAACTAGCAAAGTGACCACAGATTAATTGCTTTATTGCCTAGATTTCAGTCTGTTCATCTATAACCTGATGAAATTGACTTAAATGTCAGCTGATACTATTCAGTTATTCTACTATGTGTGTCTGTCCCACATCAATTCTCTTAGATTAGCTTGAAAGGTAGTGATACACTTTAAATTTTGGTACAAAAGGTCAACAAGAAAACAATGCAGATAATTATTTTCTTCCTCTTATTAAAATAGCAGTGCCTCCTGGAAGTCTGAAATTCATCTTGTTTTTATACCTTAAGTTAAGAAGATGCTATAGTACTTACTCTTGGCTTACAAGAAGTTTAATCTGATGTTACGACTTTTTATTGTTCAAGAATAATGTTTAAGGAGTAAAGATAATATATAAATATTGTATCCACATATATCACTAAAAATTCTCCAAAATTCAAAATATACATTGTGTTGACTATGATATAAATGATTGTGTCCCCCCAACACCAAATTCATATTTGAAACCTAATCACCAATGTGACAGTATTAGGAAATAGGGCCTTTGGGAGATATCTTCATGGATGGGATTTGTGTACAAAACACATACACATGCACAAATGAAAAATCAATATAAACTACACACTTTTTTCCAGTATTTTAACCTAATAGGTAATTGCTATGTGATGTAGAATGTTGGTTCTCAGCCCATTTTCCCCACCATAATACACATGATAGATGATGTTTGTGTGGAAGACACATTTTCATCACATTTAGATTTTTTTTAACGCATTTCAAAATTGTGGGGAAGCAATGTACTACACACTACTGATTCAACTATGGTGTGTCAGTGACTATTGCTCAGAAGAGCTACATCATGGGTTCTAACTCCAACCATGTAAGCACATGGCATTGCAGATAAATGCCAGGTAATTCACCCTTCTTTGTACTAAATTGCTTTTTAAAAGTAAATAATCTGCAAACCTGAGTATTTTAGCTATTGTTAGTAAATATCTTGAGTCTCATCTCACTACCTATGTGTTGTAAAACCTAGGCTGAGGCTTCATGACTTAAAGATGAACCCAAGAGATTACCTGAATGAAGGTAGCTGAGTTCCATTTATACTTCTATTTTAATTGTGATGCTAATTCAGAAAAGGAAAAGAAAACTCTGTAGAGGTAAGTCTGTAGGAAAATTTAATTAAAGTTAGTATTTACCTTTCACAGAATTGTGTAAATACTTCTGGAAGCAGTATTTCCTTTCCTATAGCCTCTTGAATCTACCTATATATTAGTAAATTATTAAATTTTATTCAGACTAAATAACACAAAATCCTCAAAATAGGTGGTTTTAAAAGCATTATTAATCCACCTATTTCTAACTCTGGCCATTGTTACTTAGAACATGCCATGTAAGTCTATATTAAATATTAATATTCTTACTCCAAAATAGCACATGTATAAAATGTATACTGACACAGAAAGAATATTGTATCTGATTAATAAATAGCTGAAAGTTCTTATGAATTCATAGGGATATAAAGACCATTATTTAGGTGATGAATACCAAATCTGCATTTGCAGATCCCCTTTATCCTGGAATTTACACCCCTTAGGTCTTGGATAACTGAGACTTTAGAAACCCTCTTGGACAAGAGATAACTTCAAAAATGAAAGCCAAATATTAATACCGATGGCTTTCTCCCTCACTTATTTCTCTGTCTAAAGGACACTTTCTCCAAAAGCCTTTCTAACTCCCTCTCAAAAGTAGCTCCCACCATCATCCCAGCCTCTATTGGTCTCTAGCCCTTTCCCTCCTTAAGCTATCTTTGTAGTGTGTATCACTCCCTGATATTATTTATTTTACATTTCTTTATTTTCTGCTCCTCTCAAAAGGATGTGATAATCAAGTAGGCAATGATCTAGCTCAGTTTTTTATCTTTGCATTCCCAAAACCTAGAATATGGTCAGCCACATAGTAAATGCTCAATAAATACTTGTTAAATAGAACTAGATGTTTTCCACAGAATAAATGTCTTTAGTCTACAGACTTTGCATATTTCATTTTCTTAAAACAGATTTATTTGGGTTTTACATAATCTCGAAAAAAGAATAAATTTGAGGACTATTAACTAACTCACATCTAAAATGTTAGAACATTATTCTAAGATAAATTTAAAATTATACCTGAGGACAGTATTAAAAGCAGGTGATCTTGCTGACAGGAACTCAAGTCTGTTGATAACCTCCCAGCCTCATAATATGTCTAGGCTGAATTTTTGTTGATTTCCTTAAATCTCTGCACTTAAGCTAGAAGTTTTTAATTGGTAGAGACAGCCCAATCTCGAATGCTTCCAAAAGCATACAACTGTCTTCTTCCAGTTTTTCACACTCTTACTCCAAGGAGCCTATGTGGCTCCCTGGTTAAGATATGTTACATAGCTTAGCAACGTGGTAACATTCCTTAGAAAAATCTAAATTCTAGAATCTTCTCAGACCTCCAGTTACCCACTTGATGAAACCACGTGGCCACAAGGGACTTTCCTCAGTTTTGTACATACAATGGAGTTAAATCCAATGCAAGAGAAAGAAAAATGAGAAATATAAAACAAAAAGCAATATAAATCAAATGTATACTTTTTCCCACAATTCTGCTTAAAGAACAGTTATGGTATAACCAAGTTTAGCTTAATCAAAAACCAATGGGAGAAGGTATTAAGGAGTTTCTAATAATTGTGAATGGACTACACTGCTCTGGTAGTCAGAATGTGCTGATGACTTGTTCAACAGCCATGAAAAAATATTGTAATTAGAAGTCATAGAGAAACATACACACATGTACATGTGGTGCTTCACAAGATTTTTCATAATACATGTGATTTTGAATTTCTGAGTTACAGTCTCTGAAAGCAATATAGACAATTTCTGAAAGGCAAATGCTAACTTAAAACAGTGCAAGTAGATAGCCTAATTGGTCTATTTTCTTGACTGGCCCAAGAATTAAAGGCTTAAATGCCTTTGCCCATAACCCATTCATGATTTATGCCTCCCTGCTTTACTGTAGTTTATGGGGGATTTTATGGCAGATCTAATTGACTTTCTAAGGTAATTTTCATATTTTGAGATATTTAGTCTTCAGTTTGTATCAGTTGAGAAACTTTTTTACAGCTAATAATAGAGAGCAGAAATACTATTTTAAGTAAGATAGACATGTATTTATTTCTTCCTCACATGAAAGAGTTCAACCGTCTAGGGTTGGTATGGAAACTTTATGAAGCATCATTATGGACCTCGGCTTCATCTATGTTTTAGGTCCATCTTTGTTTATATTTGGCTTCCATTTTTGAAGTTAGCCCTCGTCCAAGATAGTTTCTGAAGTTCTAGTCATCCAAGATGGCTGCTATATTTGCACATATCAAATCCGTACTCCAAGCAGGAAACAAGAGGAAGTTTGGGGAGGTAAGGGCTGAGAAGGGTATGTGCTAGCTCTCTGCCCCCTTTGTAAGAGCCTTTTCATGGTCCCAGACAATAATCTAGGTTGCATTAACCATTTATAGCTGCAAGGAAGGATACAAAATGTAGTTTCTTAACACGGCACATTGACACCCCATTCTAAAACAGAAGCTCTAACAAGAGAGAAACAAAGTGTATATTGGGTTATAAAAAGCAACCTCAACCATAGATCCTGACATTAGTACCTAACTCTGTGTAGAAGTCTACACACTGTGTTCTGTGCTTTCCCTTAGAGAGGGCCACTAGAGAAAAACATGTACCTGGTTATGTAACTATGTTATTTTCCCATTGTGAAGACCCAGGGGGAATTTTCTGGTCTCATTACTAGGAAAAAAATAATACAACTGGCTTCTCTGCATTAATTGTGTCAGAATAAAAAAGACAAAGTTTGTTCTGCTGCACTGCTCAGGGTAGCACAGGTATCTTTGTTGCCTTGGATACTCTATTATTTTAGCAAAGAAAATAGATGGAGAGTTTTTTTTGGAATATGTGCATATATTTACGAATGGTAATTCGTGATTTTTAAACATTATCTGGGGATCATGATCAGCAGGAAATCCACAGATTGTTCATTGTCCACAGATATTTTGAAAATTGTTATGAACTGAGTTATGTCTCTCAACAAATTTATATCTTAATCTCTAATCCCCAATGTGACTGTATTTGCAGATGGAGTCCTTAAGGAGGTGATTAAGCTTAAATAAGGTTATAATGGTTAGACCCTAATCTTACAGTCCTGTTGTCTTTATACTAAAAGGAAGTGACATCAGAGCACTTTTGTCTTTTTGCATGATCTGACCATGTTAGGACAAAGCAAGAAAGGGACATCTATCACCAGTAAGTGGCTCCTCACCAGACATTGAATCTGTCAGTGCCTTGATCTTAGCCTTACCAGCTTCCATAACTGTAAGAAATAAGTTTCTATTGTTTATAAGTCAGCCAGTCTAGGGTATTTTGTTATAGCAGCCCAAATTGACTAAGACAAGGCTTCAGCAAAAACTAAACCTGCTAGTACCTTGATCTTGGACTTTCAGCCTCCAGAACCTTGAAAATATAAATTTCTGTTGTTGAAGCCACTTGGTCTGTTCTCTCCATGAATAAGCAGTGTGGTCACATCTCAGAGCTGTGAACCAGTTAGGCCTATTTATTTTGATCACCTAAAATTCTCACTTTGCATTTCCACAGAGGTCTGATTAACATATGAAAAAGCAATGTAAGTGATTTCTGAAAGGAAGAGATGCTAATTTACCACAGTGGAAGAATAAACTTTAATTTTATCTGGTGTCTTGACTACGCTATACTCTGTTCTGTCAATTTTAAAAGCATATGTTTCAGTGTCAAATTTGTAACAAGTATCTACAATCACAGAAAACAGTACTTTTCAGTCTGAAATCTCTAGAGCACAACAAAAATGCTGACGTAAGTGACATAGAAAGAATTCTACAATGGCCCCCAAGATTTCCTCCCTGTGGTGTACATACTCTGTGTTATCTCCTTCTCTTGAGTGTGAGTAGACCTGTTAATATAATATTGCTCCTGCAATTAGGTTGCATTTTCTGGCAAAGATGAAGAGATTTTACAGATATAAAGTCCCTAATCAGAATGACTTTGAGTTTATCAAGCTCTGTTAATTGAAAGGAGATTATTTTGGGCTGGCCCAACCTAATCAGATAAGCCCTTTAAAAGAAGATGTAGGCCTTACTCAATATCAGAGATGTTCCCCTGCTGACCTTAAAGAAGCAAGGCGTTAGGAGTCCTACAGCTGGGAAAAAAATGAATCTGCCAACAACCATGAGAACCTCAAAAGAAGGACCTCAGAAACAATGAATCTGCCAACAACCATGAGAACCTCAAAAGAAGGACCTTGAAAGAGAACCTCAAAAGAAGACCCAAGCCAGAGCACATACCTTGACTGCAGCCTTTCGAGAATTCTCACCCAGCTCTTTTCCAAAGACTTCCTGTTAGCCATACCTTCCTCTAAGAATATGAGTAACTCAAAACTTCAAAAGAATTAAAAAGTAGCTCTTCATAAAAGTGAATAAACCCTCAGAGTTCTCTTCATAGGTTTAAAATCTGAGTTCACATTGGATAGGCAGAAAATATAAAGCTTCAGGCCAGGTATGGTGGCTTATACCTATAATGTCAGTGTTTTGGAAGACTGGGGTGGGAGGATTGTTTGAAGCCAGGAGTTCAAGATCAGCCTGAGCAACATACCAAGACCCTGTCACCACAATACAATTTTAAAAAAAGAAAATATAGTTTCTTCTTAGAAGAGCACTGTAGCAAAACTCCTAAGCCTAGTTACTTACCTTGTTATTGTCCAGTCATAACCAACCCCATATAGTCTCCTTTGGCAGGCATAGGAGTCACTTTGGCTTACAACATTTTCTGGCTGATAACATTGACTTTTCTGGTCTTCTCAGGAGTTATGGATTAAGATTATCTCTAGAGTCTCTTCTGACACTATGATTTGATTTTGTTTTCTTTTGTGAGGTAGAATAATATTATTTCCAAACACACAAAAAAATAAAAATACAACAAAACCACCTTTAAAATTTATAATTCCTTGATATCAAAAGATGATGGAACAGGAAGTTCTAAGCCCTCATCTCCCTATAGAAACAATTATATATTTAACAATGATAAGTTAACAATGATATACAGAGCAAAATAGCTTTACACATATTTCAGCTTCCAGTTAAGAAGTACCCCAGATGAGCAAAAATACTGATATCAGCCACATTGAAATTAGTTGGAAGAACAATTTTACTTTACCTGCATCAGCCCCTCCCCCAAGTTGGCACAGCTCTGAACTGGGAGAAATTGCTTTAGCTTGTGGATGCTCCATTCAGGAATAAAGAAGAGAGTGAAGCATATGTTCATCATTTCTGGCATTCTGGCACAGTGCTCAAGAGACTTCTTTCTGTTCTGCCTCACTCAGAACACTGAGAGAATCAGAATAGTTTAAATTCCTAGGGGAAGTCAAGAATAAAGAAAAGAGGTGGGTAGCTCACCACAGCTAGCACAATTCTGCTTAATCTTCTTCCTCAGAAGGAAAGGAGGGAAGCGAAATATACATATCCCTAGAAAAAGATTAAGAGGCTCCCAAAATCTCTAGCTAGGCTGATTGGTGAAGGGCTTTCCATGTTGAACCCAGGCCTAATGAATGGGAGAGGTGGCTATTTTTTCAAATATACAGACACCAACACAAAGCTACAAGAAATATAATGAGTCAGGGAACTATGACACAAACAAAGAAGGGGAAAAAAAGCACTATCAACTGGTCTTAAGGAAAGATCTGTGAATTGCCTGACAATTCAAAATAATCATTTCATAGAAACTCAGTGAGTTATATAAGACAATACAGATAATGAAATCAGAAAAATGAAAAATGAACAAAATGAGAATATCAGCTTAAAAACCATAAAAAAGAACCACACAGAAATTCTAGAGATAAAGAATACAATAATTGAACTGACAGTTTTTACTAGAGGGACTCAATGGCAGACTAGATCAAGCAGAAGAAAAGCCCAGTAATTTTTGAATACATGCCATTTAAAATTATCCAGTCAGGCTGGACATGGTGGCTCATACCTGTAACCCCAGCACTTTGGGAGGTCGAGGCAGGTGGATCTCCTCAGTTCAGGAGTTTGAGATCAGCCTTCACAACAGGGTGAAACCTGTCTCTACCAAAAATACAAAAAATTAGCCAGGCGTGGTGGTGCCCCTGTGATCCCAGCTACTGGGTGGGAAGAAGGTGGGAGAATTGCTTGAGCCCAAGAGGCAGAGGCTGCAGCAAGTCAAGATTGTGCCACTCTACTCCAGCCTGGGTAACAGAGTAAGACCCCGTCTCAAAAAATTAAAAATTTAAAAAGTATCCAGTCACAGGAACAAAAGTAAATAGAATGAAAAAAAGTGATGAAAGACAAAGGTCTTATGGAACACCATCAAGCAAACTAATATATGAATTATGAATGTTCCAGAAGGAGAAGTGAGAAAGAAAGGGGCAGAAAGCTTGTTTAAAGAAATAATGATTGAGCCAGGTATGGCAGTGGATGCCACTAGTCCCTGCTGCTAAAGAGACTGAGACAGGAGAATGGTCTGAGCTGAGGAGTTGAAGGCTATAATGTGCTATGTTTACGTCTGTGAATACCCACTTCACTCCAGTCTAGGCAACGTAACAAGAGGAAAGAAGAAAGAAAGAAGGAAAGAGGGAAGGAAGGGAGGGAGGAAGGAAGGAAGAAAGAAAAAGAGAAAAGAAAGAAAGAAAAAAAGAAAGAGAGAGAGAAAGAAAGAAAAGAAAGAAAGAAAGAAAAAGAAAGAGAAAGAAAGAAAAAGAAAATGGAATGGAGAAAGAAAGAAAAAGAAGGAAGATTGGTTGAAAACTTCTAAATCTGGAGAGGGAAATAGTCATCTAGATTAATGAAGCCCAAAAGATCCCAAATAGTATAAACCTAAGGAAATCCACATCAAGACACAATATAATCAAATTGTCAAAAGTGAAAGAATACTGAAGGCAGCAAAAGAAAAGTGATTCATTGTGTACAATGTAACCTCCATAGGACCATCAGCAGATTTTCCCATAGAAACTTGTAGAGCAGGAAGGAATAGGATGATATATTCAAAGTGCTAGGGGAGTTTATTCTTTTTCCCCCAAGATACCAGATTGGAGGCATTGTTATCATGCCTCTCCCACTTGGAAAGACAAAATAGTGTGTACAGAGTCTCACGTGAACTTTCTTCCAAGAAGCAAACACAGGAATGTAATAAGAAAATTGAAAGCCACATACCTTTGAAAGAAGTATTGGACTGTAGCCTACACTGTGAGCCAGGTAGAAAACTGTAAGTCCCCCAGAGTGAAAAGGGTATAGACTACCTCTGGAACATACACTCCTACTGGGAAACATGGCAATTCAGGCCATGGGGGAAAGCCTTAACTTTAGGTAATCCAGGCCATGAGGGAAGGCCTTAACTGTACCCAGTACTGGAGCTGATTTAGTGAGTGGCGGGGAGTATATGAGAAGAATTGGCATTAGAACAGGCTTAATATTCATTTCCAGTCTCCATCAGTGGTGAAGGGAAACCATTCCTGATCCTACCTCACAGGAGACCTTGCATAAATCTACCAGCTAACTCAGGTGGTGGTCACAGGCAGAAAGAAGCTCCCAACTGAGATTCATGATATAATCTTCAGTGGAGACAAACCCCCTTGGCCAGAACTGAGGGGTGAGTGAGAAGTGTGCCATAGCCACAGGCATAGGAGCTGGGTGCCCCTGCTTCACAGGTGAACCAGGAGGGGCATGGCCTAAAAGCCATGGTTGCTGTTTCCTTCAGGGGAGGAATATGGCCTGGAGCAGTTTTGAGTTCTGAGCAGACTATGTGGAACCTAGCTAGCTGGGGCTAGTGGAACGCTGCAAGTATGACACTGGCCTTGCCCAGTGAGTGGGAGCTGGGTGGAGCCTACTGCCACCCGCTACTCTCCACTCCCCATGTGAATTCTTCTGTACAGCAGAGGCAACTATGCTTTTCCCTGGAACATTACCCTGGTAGCCAGAGAACTGCTCTACAATCCCCAATGGGGCCACTGCTTTTGCTAACATGTGAAGGGCCAGAGCACAGACTTGCCTGACCCAGGTTCCACCTGGCCTTGCTCTTCTAACCACCCTGGCAGCATAACACAAAGTACAAAAACTTTTGTGAGTAGTTCTGTGTGGCCCTGCCCATTTCCTGAGTCACCAGAGTACATCTTCTGGATAACATAAGGCAAACACAAATCTCTCTGCTACCATTGCAGCTGGTGCTCTTTTGCAAGTGCCACCTCCTGGTTGCAGGCCAAGTGCCACAGTCCATTACAGCCTCTACAGGCACAATAACAGTGTGGAGGATGGAGAAAATGTGTGTGTGACCTCAGTTATCACCATTGCCTATATCACCCTGGCTAACCAGGAGGTCCTGAGTCTGTTCACATGACCAGTTCCTTACTAATACAGTTAGCATTTGAGAAAGCTAACAACACACTAAGGCAACTTGTAGTGAAGGAATCTCACAAACTGTGCCACTTCCCTGACACCCTTTTCAGAGCTGCCACTGATACCCACTGCTGGGTGCCTTGAGGACAGATCACATCACTGGACCCCTTACAGATGTTCCCCAGTACCAGCCTGAAGTGTGGTAGCCCCACTGGGCAGCTAGACCTAGAAGAGCAGCAACATTCATAGTAGTCTGGCTCTAAGGGGCTCCTACTCCTAGAGGAAGGGGAAATACACCACATCAAGGGAGCACCTCATGGGACAAAAACAGCAACAACAACAGCAACAACAAAATCTAGATGGTAGGCCTTGAGTTCTAGAATTTTCTACGTGTGGAAAGTTTCTTTCAGCAGAGGCAGAGGTGCAGTGCTAGGCTCAATAGAGAAAATCTGCAGCTCCACTCCAGCAATGAGGCAGTCCTGGTGCTCCTGAAGGGTCTTGGAGAATGGGACTTCTTTTCTCCCTCATCCACCACTGCAGAAACTGCTGGGGCTCCTCCCACAGGAGCTCAGCATAGATGCACCTGTAGACAGCCTTTCTGGAACACTTCACGGTGACTGCGGCCTCACAAGAGGAGTGCTTTCCAGGTGCGGGCTTGCATGTGGTGTGGTATTCCACATGGAACATCAGCATTCCTGCAAATTAAAAGAAGTACCTGTTTGATCTGAATAGTTGCAACACTACATCAGGAGTGTGACTGTGAGGTGAATTGCTTTCTTGCTGAACTGGCAGGGGACCTGAGGTGGCTCCCTCTCTTCCCCTGAAAAGACCTCAGTGCATTGCACAAAGAGCTCCCCCAGCTGCCTCTGCTCCCCCAGGCTGGGACCTCTGCGCACCAGTGGGTATTGGGCTTGCCAACCTGCATTAACCATAGCCAGTTTTTACCTATGGATACCTCCCCTCCTGGCCTGAAGCCTGAACTTTTCAACCCAGTAAATAAAACACTGGGGAAAAATAAATAAATAAAGTACATACCACTGGAGAATGAAATAAACTTCAAGAGACCTCTGCCATTACAACCCTGCAGGAGGCAGGGAACCTGCATACAAACTAAGCACATTACTGCTACAGCCAGCATCTAAGAAAGCCACCATACAAAGATTCTATACAATCAGGGAACTTATTTAGAGTCTCCACCCAAAAAGCATGCAGAGCTGAACTAGGTTACAATAAGCTAAAAACATTAAAGTCACATCTTCAAGAGGGAAATTTCTTTTTTTAAATCACAGTCACATAAATTAAAAAAAGAACCTAGGTCCTCATATTTAACCCTTTATCTTGAGCACTATGGAAAATTAGCTCATTGGATTAGCTATTAAGATCTTGGAAAGGACAAAGACTTGTGACAAAGGACCAGTTTGTTTTGAATAGTCATGTGACAAAATGAGAAAAGGCTGGGGTAAATGGCATTAAACCTGGATAACTAGGTGAGAGGAAAGAAGGGACTGCTTGAGGAGGGCACTGCACCCTAGGTATGGATGAAACTGGCTGGCACAGGCTGGAGTGTGTCTCATGTGTGTTCTTTCTCACACTAGATAGTGAGCCTCTGAAGAGGGGGCCCTGTGTCTTATTCCCCTTCATATTCCTCACTGTGATCTGCACACAGCAGCACTGCACATACTCCATGTCAGTTAGTTGAGGTCCTGAAAAGGGAGTGTCCGAAAGATGACTCTGATAACAGGAGAAAGATGGGGGAATTCTGAGATAGGCAGGGCAGTGGATGAGGGGTCAATTTTGAAATAGGAAGAAAAGGAAAGGCCTTAAAAGAATGGAAGAGAAAGAGAAAGTACTGACAATGACAAAAATAGAGGTAGAGCAGAGATGGAGAGCTGGAAGAGCCAGTTAGTAGACAAAGAGAAAGCAAGGAGAGTGTAGATGTGGTTGTTGGGTCAGTGTGCCCCTTAGACTGTTGCCCTAGAGGGAATAGAGATGGAACCCACAGCAAAGAGCGGCCATTCATAATGCTTAATCTGTGTGAAACCTTTTACCTCCATCATAACGTCTAATTTTTAAAATACTTTGTGAAGTAGCTATTATCTACATTGTAGAGATTAGGAAACTGGCACTCTAAGGAGGTGAGGTAATTTGCCCTGAGAGCAAATGCATTAAACTGAGGTTTACCAGATTTCAAATCCAGTACTCTTACTGATGACAAGTGGACACTGAACTGCTGCCAGACCCACGCATCCAGATTCTTCTCTAGCAGGAAGAATCAATGATGCTGTCTGAATGCAGCTCTGAGAGTACCTTCTGAGAGTAGTGCAGGGTGCTTTGTGACTTAAGGCTTTCTCCTCATGCTAAGAATTCTTTACAGTAAAGAGCAGGGTCATCAGAGTGAGACATTGGAGCTTTGACTCTGCCAGCTACATATGACCTTTGACTTGAACACTTGCCCACTCTGCATCTATTTTATTATTGGAAAAAGAAGGATCTGAGTGGATCTACTTCATGCAATTGGCTGCAGAGACCAGTATTTATAAAGTTCTTAGCACGTAGCCCGCTCAACACAGGGCCACTATAAATATTATAAACTTTTCCCTCGATAGTCTATAGGGGGAATTCAAAAAGTTCTTTGGGGGCTGCAGGTCTGGGAAGGGAACCTGAGCATCAAAGTTTAGATCAGAGCACAGAGAATAAGGCTATATTAAAGAGAAAATGTGTGGCATGCTGCAGCCAGTTTGGGGTTTGCGATAGGCCAAGCAAATGTGCCTGCATCTAAAACTGAGTTTGACAATGTGGAAAGAGTTGAAGTAGATCTTGAGAACAGGCAGAGTATAAATACCAAACAGAGAAGCTAGGAACTGCTCCATGAACACCAGGACAGGTGCTCAGTAATATCACTACTGTTCTCCAATCACGCAGGAGAGGTTGGGAAGTGCCTTTTCCAACTATATTGTGGAATACAGTGGGTGGGATCCCTAAGTACTTCTCTTTTTGTTATTGTGTTGTGTCTGACTCCTTTAACTCAACAGTATATTTATAAAATGTACCCCTGCTCTAGGGAGCAGTTGTGGTTGATTTTCACTTCTGCATGGTATCCCATTATAGAATATGCCATAATTTATGTATTTATCCAAACTCTTGTTGATAGACATTTGGATTTTGTGTAAATTTGGCTTTTATGAATAATGTTTCTATGAAAATGTTTGTGCATGCATTTTAAGTGGACACATATTTAGAAATGGATTGCTAAGTCATAGGTTGTCTATCTTCAGTTTAGTAGATAAGGCCGAAAGTGTTTCAATCCAGTACTATCAACTGATGTTTTTCTTAGCATTGTAAGAGGATTCTGGTTTTTCCATATGCTTACAAACAATTGGTATTATAAGTCTTTTTAAATTTTAGACAGTTTAGGTGGTGATTAGTGGTATCTAATTGTGAATTATGGATTTAAAATGTTTTACTTATCTATTTTGAAATATAATTTGCAGATAAAAACTCATCTTTTTATAAGTGCAGAGTTCAATAATGAGTTTTTACAAATGTGTTCATATAGTACCACTATAATCAATATATAGAATGTGTCCTTTAACACAAAGTTCCCTCCTTTCCTTGGCACTAATTTCCCTTCCCTCATGTCTGTGACTGTGCAATCACTGCTAGTGGTTGCACCCCGCTAACATTCATATGTTGAACTTCTAACCCCCAAGGTGGTCATGTTAGAAGATGGGGCCTTTGGAAAGTGATTGAAACATAAATGGATTAGTCCCCTTATTAAAAAAAACAACAACCCAGAGAGATCCCTTGTCCTTTCTACCATGTGAAAACACAGCAAAAAGACATCAACTATGAAGCAGAAGGTAAGATCTCACTACACAATGAATCTCCTAGTACCTTGATCTTAGACTTTGCAGCCTCTGGAACTGTGAGAAATGAATTTCTGTTGCTTATAAGCTACTCAGTTTGTGGGATTTTGTTATAGTAGCCCTAACTGACAAAGACAACCACTAATCTCTTCTGTTCATATAATTTTACATTTTTGAGAGTGTTATACAAATGGCATGTAACTTTAGGGTATGGCTTCTTATATTTTGCACAATATATTTTGGAGATTCATCTGTGTTGCTAATTATATTGTAGTTATCTCCCTTTTATTGCTGGCCAGTATTCCATTGTTGGGTTATACCACAATTTGTTTATTCATATACCAGTTGATGAATATTTGAATTGTTTCCAGTTTTGTATTTTGATTAATAAAACTGTATGAGCATTTTGTGTCAGTTTTTATGTAGAAAATATTTTTTTTCAAATGAATGAAAAGTATTTTCATTTCTTTGGGGTAGATACCTAGTAGAAAATTGCTCTGATAAATTTACATGTTATCTGCTCTTTGGAATAGGAAACTACAGAGGAAGTGTATCTGGTCACTTAAATATTTCCGGAATATTACTGTTGGCAATGACAAAACCAAGTACACAGAATATAGACATCGTTTTGTTTACTATACTAGCTTATATACAAGACAGCTATGACTTAGACAAATCCAGGGACTTACAGAAGGTCACACAGACCCTGTCAAAGTTGAAATTCCAACTAAGGCTTATTGAACTAACATTCATATTCTGTTCACAGCCTTTGTCCCACACAGGGAGTAATTGGTGTTCAGATTCCTGCAAATTGGTTTAAAGCATCAGTCAAATCAATAATGGATTTAAAAGTGCTCTGCAAATAGTAAAGCAATATGGAAAGTTTGATGTTACTATGTCATGCTGAATTTGGTTAGAGGTGGTAGATAATACAACAACTCAGCAGGCTTGGCTGCAGATCACAAGAGCTGTGAGGGAAGCAGTGAGAGAAGAAAAAATGAATCAAAAAGGTATGAGCATGGTTAGTGATTAAAAGCATGGACCTTATATTTAGATAAACTTGAATTTGAATCCTGCCTCTGCTTTGTACTAGATGTTTGGTCTTATAAAATTATGTAAACTCTTTTGGGTTAGATCTTCACTGCATACAGGATAATAAAAAACCTCTTGGATAAGGATTCCATGAAGACTGAAAGAGACAATATTCAATGGCTGGCACAGAGAAAACCTTTACTTAGTATATAGCAATTTTTACTACTGGTTGATTCTTTTGAATCAAATATTTTTTGGAAGAGTAGATAACTGTTCACAAGTAGCATATATCAAATTTATATTTATTCAGATCCCTGCAAAGACATGAAATCAGAGGAAACATAAGCACTCCTGGGAGCCCTTTAACCTTAAACCATTTTAGTTATCCTTTTAATTATTAGTTATTCTATGGTAAGGCTTAGTTGACAACCACTTACGAGCAAGAATAACACAGATTATGGACTTGAAAAGAAGGAATCAAAAAGGTATGAGCAGTTATGAAAGGGAGCCCTTGGCCTCTTTCTCACTTTTGATTACTGTTAGTTTTGAGTCAAAATATCTTCTAGGTCATTTTTATCATATTTGACAGAGGTTGCCTATAATTTACTAGTAGTGTGACATAGGGAGTAGGATTATATGAGCATTAAATCAGTTTTAAGTACAGGTGTTGAGAGTGTGAGTGAATAGTAAAGGGACCTGGATGAGAAAACTGACACTATAGATAGATGGGGAAATTTGGCAGCCTTTCTGCTCAACGAGCATGTGCCCTGGAGTGAGAGTGACAGGAGAGATATGACTCTGTTTTTCACTGAGCAGATCTCAGCTACCTTGCAGCTCCCATGGGGTGATCCTCTTGCTTCATTCTCTGATTCTAGTGTTTAAAGATCAATCATTTTTTGTAACGTGATCATAAATGTAAGTTAACTTCATGATCTTGTGCCGAAATGAAGAAATAGCAACACTGTTTCAAAGCTGGTGGAAAACTAGCTCTTAATAAACGGAGAAACTGAATTATCTGAATGCTATGACTTATGAATGATTTAAAAGAATTTCAAGGATGGTTCTGACTTTCAAACCTATTCTCCACTTAAGGTATATTGTCATTGTAAATCAAAGACAGACCCAACATTATAAGATTCTCCTACCTTATATGATAAAGTTTGTGTGAATATAATGTATTTTATCATAGGAGCTTTCTATAGCTTAATTAGCCTACCCATAAACTAACATGAATCCACATGATAATAGCATTCATTTTATTTTGTTGACTTCCAGGTTATTAAATGCAAGGCACTTGTGGTGTGGGAACCAAACATGCCCATTTCTATTGAAGAGGTGAGTTGCCCATCTCAAGGATCATGAGATTTGAGTAAAGACAGTGCATATTGCATATCTGAGGAGCAGGATGGACCATGAGGCACCTATACCTTGGTACTGTGAAAACCTATAGAATGACCTCTTAAAACTTTTCACTTAAATAATACTTTTGGCTCCATGGCTGAACTCAGTTAATGTTTGTTTATCACTCTAACAAAATTCCTGGTACATTAGTAGCCTTAATAAAGAAGGTATTTTTTGTAATTTGATTATGCATTCTTTATGATTGTGGGATCAGTCTATGCAAGTTAGAAATATGTAAGACATACTGGAATGCTAGTAACTTTAGAGCAGGATCCAATGCTATAGTCTGCAGGTGGAATTAGTTTTTTTTTTTTTTTTTTTTTACCAGGAAAACCTCAATTTTACTCATTTTATTTTAATTGTATTTTAGGTTCTGGGGTACATGTGTAGATCATGCAGAATTGTTACATAGGTACATAGATGGCACTGTGGTTTGTTGCCTCCATCACCCTGTCACCTATGTATGGCATTTCTCCCCATAGTATCACTCCCTAACTTCCCCATCCCCTCGCTGTGCCTCCTCTGGCCCTCACAACAGACCCTAGTGTGTGATGCTCCCCTCCCTGTGTCCATGTGTTCTCATTGTTCAACACCCGTCTACGAGTGAGAACATGCGGTGGTTGATTTTCTGGTCTTGTGTCAGTTTCCTGAGAATGATGGTTTCCAGATTCATCCATGTCCCTACAAAGAACACGAACTCATCATTTTTTTATGGCTGCATAGTATTCCATGGTGTATATGTGCTGCATTTTCCTTGTCCAGTCTATCATCAATGGGCATTTGGGTTGCTTCCAGTTCCTTGCTATTGTAAACAGTGTCAGAGTGAACATAGTGTACATGTGTCTTTGTAATAGAATGATTTTAATACTTTGGATATATACCCAGTAATAGGATTGCGGGGTCAAATGGAATTTCTATTTCTAGGTCCTTGAGGAATCGCCACACTGTCTTCCACAATGATTGAACT
Source organism: Cebus imitator (assembly GCF_001604975.1). Taxonomy (NCBI): domain Eukaryota; kingdom Metazoa; phylum Chordata; class Mammalia; order Primates; family Cebidae; genus Cebus; species Cebus imitator. The sequence goes on from NW_016107762.1 coordinate 1,552,790, forward strand.
AATTTACACTCCCACTAAGAGTGTAAGAGTGTTCCTATTTCTCCACATCCTCTCCAGCATCTGTTGTCTCCAGATTTTTAAATGATTGCCATTCTAACTGACAAGAGGTGGTATCTCAATGTGGTTTTGATTTGCATTTCTCTAATAATCAGTGATGATGAGCATTTTTTCATATGTTTGTTGGCCTCATATATGTCTTCATTTGAAAAATGTCTGTTCATATTCTTCTCCCACTTTTGGATGGGTTTATTTTTATTTATTTATTTATTTATTTATTTATTTTGTAAATCTGTTTTAGTTCTTTGTAGATTCTGGATCTATATTTTTCCCATTCTTTTGGTAACCGGTTAACTCTAATGATTGTTTCTTTTGCTGTATAGACGCTCTGGAGTTTAATTAGGTCCCATTTGTCTATTTAGGCTTTTGTTGCCAATTCTTTTGGTGTTTTAGTCATGAAGTCCTTGCCTATGCCTATGTCCTGAATGGTTTTGCCTAGATTTTCTTCTAGGGTTTTTATGGTGTTCAGTCTTATGTTTAACTCTTTAATCCATCTGGAGTTAATTTTAGTGTAAGGTGTCAGGAAGGCATCCAGTTTCTGCTTTCTGCACATGGCTAGCCAGTTTTCCTAACACCATTTATTAAACAGGGAATCCTTTCCCCATTGCTTGATTTTGTCTGGTTTCTCAAAGACCAGATGTTTGTAGATGTGTGGCATTGCCTTCGAAGCCTCTGTTCTGCTCCACTGGTCTATATCTTTGTTTTGGTACCAGTACCATGCTGTTTTGATTACTGTAGCCTTGAAGTATAGTTTGAAATCAGGTAGTGTGATGCCTCTGGTTTTGTTCTTTTTGTTTAGGATTGACTTGGCTATGCGGGATCTCTTTTGGCTGCATATGAAGTTTAAGGTGTTTTTTTCCAGTTCTGTGAAGATCATTGGTAGCTTGATGGGGATAGTGTTGAATCTATAAATTACCTTGGGCAGTATGGCTATTTTCATGATATTGATTCTTCCTAACCATGAGCATGGAATGTTTCTCCATCTGTTTATGTCCTCTCCTATTTCCTTGAGCAGTGGTTTGTAGTTCTCCTTAAAGGGGTCTTTTACATCCTTTGTTAGTTGTATTCCTATGTATTTTATTATCTTTGTAGCAATTGTGAATGTGAATTCACTCATGATTTGGTTCTCTGTTAATCTGTTATTGGTGTATAGAGATACTTGTGATTTCTGCACATTGATTTTGTATCCTGAGACTTTGCTGAAGTTGCTTATCAGTTTCAGGAGATTCTGGGCTGAGATGATGGGGTCTTCTAAATATACAATCATGTCATCTGCAAATAGAGACAATTTGACATCCTCCTTTCCTAAGTGAATACCCTTTATTTTTCTTTTCTTACCTAATTGCTCTGGCTAGAAATTCCAATACTATATTGAATAGGAGTAGTGAGAGAGGACATTCTTGTCTAGTGCCAGATTTCAAAGGGAATGCTTCCAGTTTTTGCCCATTCAGTATGATATTGGCTGTAGATTTGTCATAAATGGCTTTTATTATTTTGAGATATGTTCCTTCGATACCTACTTTACTGAGAGTTTTTAGGATAGAGGGCTGTTGAATTTTGTCAAAGGCCTTCTCTGTATGTATTGAGATAATCATGTGGCTTTTGTCTTTGGTTCTGTTTATGTGGTGGATTACATTTATAGACTTGTGTATGTTGAACCAGCCTTGCATCCCCGGGATGAAGCCTACTTGATCATGGTGGATAAGCTTTTTGATGTGCTGTTGTAATCAGTTTGGCAGTATTTTGTTGAAGATTTTTGCATTTATGTACATCATGGATATTGGCATGAAGTTTTCTTTTCTTGCTGAGTCTCTGCCAGGTTTTGGTATCAGGATGATGTTGGTATCATAAAATGATTTGGGAAGGATTCCCTGCTTTTGGATTGTTTGGAATAGTTTCAGAAGGAATGGTACCAGCTCTTCTTTGTACATCTGCTAGAATTCGACTGTGAACCTGTCTGGACCTGAATTTTTTTTTGGTTGATAGGCTATGAATTGCTGCCTCAACTTCAGCCCTTGTTATTGGTCTCTTCAAGGTTTCAAATTCTTCCTGATTTAGGCTTGGGAGGGTGCAAGTGTCCAGGAATTTATCCATTTCTTCCAGGCTTACTGGTTTATGTGCATAGTGTTGTTTATAGTAATCTCTGATGATAGTTTGTATTTCTGTGGAATCGGTGGTGATATCCCCTTTATCGTTTTTTATTGCTTCTATTTGATTCTTCTCCCTTTTCGTTTTTATTAATCTGGCTAGCAGTCTGTCTATTTTGTTGATCTTTAAAAAAAAAACCAGCTCCTGGATTTATTAATTTTTTGAAGGTTTTTTTGTGTCTCTATCTCATTCAGTTCTGCTCTGATCTTAGTTATTTCTTGTCTTCTGCAATTTGAGTTTTTTTGATCTTGCTCCTCTAGCTCTTTCAATTTTGCCAATAGGGTGTCAATTTTAGATCTTTCCTCCCTTCTCACGTGAGCATTTATTGCTGTAAGTTTCCCTCTAGACACTGCTATCAATGTGTCCCAGAGATTCTGGTACATTGTGTCTTCATTCTCATTGGTTTCAAAGAACATCTTTATTCCTGCCTTCATTTCATTGTTTATCCAGTAGGTATTCAGAAGCCTGTTGTTCAGTTACCACGAAGTTGTGTGTTTCTGAATTAGTTTCTTAGTCCTGAGTTCTAATTTGATTGCCCTGTAGTCTAAGAGACTGTTTGTTATGATTTCCATTCTTTTGCATTTGCTGAGGAGTGATTTACTTCCAATTATGTGGTCAGTTTTAGAGTAGGTGCAATGTGGTGCTGAGAAGAATGTATATTCTGTGGATTTGGGGTGGAGATTTATGTAGATGTCTATTAGATCTGCTTGGTCCAGATATGAGTTCAAGTCCTGGATATCCTTGTTAATTTTCTGTCTTGTTGATCTAATATTCATAGTGGAGTGTTAAGGTCTCCCACTATTATTGTGTGGGAGTCTAAGTCTCTTGTTGGTCATTAAGAACTTGCTTTATATATCTGGGTGCTCCTGTTTTGGGTGTGTATATATTTAGAATCATTAGCTCTTCTTGTTGCATTGATCCTCTTACCTTTATGTAATGCCCTTCTTTGTCTCTTTTGATCTCTGTTGGTTTAAAGTCCATTTTATCAGAGAGTAGGATTGTAACTCCTTTTTTTTCTTTTTTTTTTTTTTTTTTTATGGCTATTTGCTTGATAAATCTTCCTCCATCCTTTCACTTTTAGCCTATGTATGTCCTTACATGTGATTTGGGATTCCTGAACACATCACTGATGGGTCTTGACTTTTTATCCAATTTGCCAGTTTGTATCTTTTGATTGGGGCATTTAGCCCGTCTACATTTAGGGTTTATATTGTTATGTGTGAATTAGATCCTGCCATTTTGATGCTAGCTGAATGTTTTGCCCATTAGTTGACACATTTTCTTCATTGTGTCAATGGTGTTTACCATTTGGTACATTTTTGGAGTGGCTGGTACTGGTTGTTCCTTTCCTTGTTTAGTGCTTCTTTCAGGAGTTCTTGTAAGGCAGGCTTGGTGGTGACAAAATCTCCCAGTAATTGCTTGTCCATAAAGGATTTTATTTCTCCTTCGTTTATGAAGCTTAGTTTGGCTGAATATGAAATTCTAGGCTGAAAGCTCTTTTCTTTAAGGATGTTGAATATTGGTGCCCACTCTCTTCTGGCTTGTAGGGTTTCTGCTGATAGATCCAATCCGTTGTGAATCTGTTGGGCTTCCCTTTGTGGGTGACCCAACCTGTCTCTCTGGCTGCCCTTAGCATTTTTTCCTTCATTTCAACCCTGTTGAATCTGATGATTATATGCCTTGGGGTTGCTCTTCTTGAGGAATATCTTTGTGGTGTTCCCTGTATTTCTTGGACTTGAATGTTGAACTGCCTTGCTAGGTTGAGGAAGTTCTCCTGTATAATATTCTGAAGAGTGTTTTCCAGCTTGGATTCATTCTCCTAGTGACATTCAGGTACATCTATCTAATGTAGATTAGGTCTTTTCACATAATTCCGTATTTCTTGGAGGCTTTGTTCACTTTTTTTCACTCTTTTCTCTAATCTTGCCTTCTTGTTTTATTACAGGGTTGATCTTCAATCTTGTGTATGCTTCATGAAGTTCTCGTCCTGTGTTTTTCAGCTCCATCAAGTCATTTGTATTCTTCTCTAAGCTGTTTATTCTAGTTAGCATTTCATCTAACCTTTTTTAAGGTTATTAGTTTCTTTGCATTGAGTTAGTACATGTTCTTTTAGCTCTGAGATGTTTGTTATTATCTACCTTCTGAAGCCTATTTCTGTCAGTTCATCAGACTCATTCTCCATCCAGCTTTGTTCCCTTGCTGGTGAGGAGTTGTGATGCCTTGGAGGAGGAGAGGTGTTCTGGTTTTTGTTGGTTTCATCCTTTTTGCACTGGTTTCTTCCCATCTTCTTTGTGGTCTTTGTAGTTGGTGACTTTCGGATGGGGTCTCTGAGTGGATGTCCTTTTTGTTGATGTTGAAGGTATTTCTTTCTGTTTCTTAGTTTTCCTTCTAACAGTCAGGCCCTTCTGCTGCAGGACTGCTGGAGGTCCACTCTGGACCCTGCTTGCCTGGAGATCACCTGCAGGGACTGCACAACAGTAAGGGTTGCTGCTGGTTTCTTCTGTTACCTTCATCCCAGAAGATTACCCACCAGATGTCAGCCTGAGCTGTCTTTTGTGAGGTGTCACTTTGGGTATATGGGGTTCAGGGAGCTGCTTGAGGAGACAGTCTGTCCCTTATAGGAGCTCAAGTGCTGTGCTGGGAGCTCTGTTGTTCCATGCAGAGCTGCTCGGCAAGTATGTTTAAGTCTGCTGCAGCGGAACTCATAACCGCCTCTTTTCCAGGTGCTCTGTCCTAGGAAGGTCAGGCTTTATTCATAAGTTTCTGACATGCTGCCTTTTTTCAAGATGTCCTGCCCTGAACAGAGATAGGCTAGTCACAGTCTGCCAGCAGAGGTCTTGCTAAGCTGCTGCGGGCTCTGCCCAGCTGCTTTGTGAACTTCCTTGAGGCAGTTAAAACTGCCATAGTATTGGTGGACTGTCTTGATAGTGGCAGACGCCCTTACCTCCACTGAGCTGTACTGTCCTGGCTCCAGCTGCTCTTGCTGTGAAACTCTCAATCCAGAGCGTTTCAGATTGCTTGTTTTGTAGGGGTGGTACCTGTCGAGCCAGATCACCTGGTTCCATGTCTCAGCCCCCTCCCTTTCAGTTGAATGGGTGGATGTTTCCCAGGCATTCCAGGCACTAGTTGAAATGGCCACCCAGATTTGTGTGAGTTTCTGTGCACCAACCCGTGGCACTGGCTGAAGTAGCTATGCTGTAAACTCGTGGTGCTTTTTGGTCCAGGAATCTCCTGGTCTGTGGGAAGTGAAAACTTGTTTGGAAATGCAGTGAGAACTCACCCTCTGCATTGTTCTTGCTGGGAACTGCACTCCAGAGCTGTTCCTATCTGGCCGTCTTGGATCCTCCCCCAGTTTTACTCTTAAGGTCTTTCAACAGAGTGGATGAATCCCACCTACTTTGTTGAAAATAATCTCCTTTACCTAAGGTCAACTGATGGCAGATGTAAACCACATTTACAAAACAGATTCACAGCAACACCAGTTCCTTTTTGGCTACTATAACAGAATACCACCAACTAGGTGATTTACAAACAGTAGAGGTTTATTTGCCCCACAGTTCTGGAGGCTGGGAAGTCCAAAAGCATGGTGCCAACATCTAATGAGGGTCATTCAAAGGTAGAAGGCAGAAGCAAGCACAGAAGATAGAGAGAAAAGGGGGGCTGAATTTATCAGGAGGCCACCCCCATAATAACTAACCCACATCTACAATAATGTCATTAATCCATTCATGAGGGCAGAGCCCTCATGGTCTATTCACCTCTTAAAGGTCTCAATTCCCAGTACTGTTGCATTGAGGATTAAGTTTTCAAAATGTAAACTATGGGGGCATACTCAGACCATAGCACCCACTTTAACTGAATAGCTGGGTACTTACTATAGCCTGGCCAAGGTGGCACATGAAACTAACCATCACAGTCCATTCCTGTCAACATGTCATTCATACATATCTTAAACTGTACTTAGTCTTAAAATGACAACAATAAATTCCCACCAAGATGGCTGACTAGGAGAGCTAGTGTACACCACTCTCATGGAGAGAAGAAAGAATGGTGAGTCAACACTATCTCTTCAATTGGATTATCCAGCTGGACACACTGGGAATCATCAAGGAAGCAATGCAACCCACAGAGAATGGAGAAGAGCAAGACAGGACAACCTTTGACCTGGGAGTGGTGCAGAGCCAAAGGAGGCTCTCCACTCTGGGGAAATAGTGAGTGAGAGTTCCCAGGGAGCCACACTTATGCCATGAAACTTTGCGACTCTGGGCTCAGAAGATCATCCATTACCCTTCACCCTGGGGCCTCCAGATTGACATAAAGAGCTATGTGGAGTCTTAGCGGAGCTGCCAGTCAGGCATATGAATGACTCTGCATTTCTCTGAGGTGGAGCTCCCAGAGGCAACTGAAAGCCTCTTGGCCACTACCCCTATTGCCCATGGACTGGGGAAGGAATAAAGATCCTGTGGGCTTTACCCACACCTCCAGTAAGCCAGAGCTACCCTAAGAAGAAGAGGCCAGTTTCTCTCCCTCATGACCGCCCTGCTCCCCTTGTTTGTCACCAGGCAGAGGATCCTGGCTTCGGCTCACAACACAGCTAACCCACTCCAAGCCAATTATGTCAATTGATAGTGGCTCTGCATTTCTCTGGGGTGGAGCCCTAAAAGACCCTCTGCTACAGTGACTGCCAAGATTTCTTCCCCTGCTGCCTCCAAGCTGGGGAGGGAGCATAAAGCCTGAGCTTCACTCTGACATGAAAAAGCTGGGGTGTACAGCCCAGGAGTGCCAAGCCAAGATCTGCAGCCAGAACTCAAGGAAGCGAGGAGCCCACACTTTCAGAGCACTGAGAGGGAACATGGCTGCAATCATGAGGAAACAGAGGAGCCATGTAGCTGAGTAAGAGCCTACCTACTGGCCATTACACTTAAGCACCATCTACTGGATCAAAGCCCAAACTTCAACATCAAAATATTTTACTAATATGTCCCCTACAACCATGAAACCAAGGATAAGAATTCAGCTACAAATATGCCCCTGCACAAAGCCTCAGCCCTCTGAAAACATTCAGACAAGAACTTAACTGACTATACTCAAATTAATCCACCCTGTTTAAAGGAATATCAGCCCACATAGATGAGAAAGAACCAGTGCAAGAACTCTGGAAACTCAAAAACCCAGAGTGTCTTATTTCCTCCAAATAATAGTGACCACATTAGCTCCCCAGCAAAAGTTCCTAATCAGACTAAATTGGTTGAAATGATAGATACAAAATTCAGAATATGGATAAAAACTAAGATCATCAAGATTCAGGAGAAAGTCAAAATGCAATCAGAAATCAAGGGATTACAATTAAATAATTTAGGAGCTGAAAGATGAAATGGACTTAATAAGAAAGTACCAAACTGATCTGATACAGCTGAAAAAGACACTATAAGAATTTTATAATGCAGTTTCAAGTATTTCCTCAGACCAAGCTGAGGAAAGAATTTCACAGCTGAAAAATTGGTTATCTGAACTAACTCAGCCAGACAAAAATAAATTAAATAGAATAAAAAAGAATGAAACCTCTAAGAAATATGGGATCATATAAAGAGACCAAACGTATGACTCATTGGTGTCCTTGAGAGAGAGGGAGAGAAAACAAACAAGTTGGAAAACATATCTGAAGATATCATTCACAAAATATTACCTCAGTAGAAAGGCCACCATTCTAATACAGGAAATCCAGAGAACCCCTGCAACATACTATACAAGATAACCATTCCCAGGACACATAATCATTAGATTCTCTAAGGTTGACTATATATATATATTATATATATAAAATATATAATATATATATATTAAAGGCAGGTAGAAAAAAGGGGCAGGTTACCTATAAAGGGAAACTCATCAGGCTAACAGCACATTTTTTCACCAGAAACCCTACGAAGCAGAAGAGATGGGGCCTATATTAAACATTCTCAAATAAAAGAAACTCCAACCAAGAATTTTATATCCAGTCAAACTAAGTTCCATAAGCAAAAAAGAAATAAAAATCATTTTCAAACAAGCAAATGCTAAGGGAATTTGTTACCATCAGACCTGCCTTACAAGAGGTCCTTTAGAGACAGCCACCACTAAAACTCACCTAAGTATATAGACCATTGACACTATAAAGGAACCACACAATCAAATCTGCATAATAACCAGCTAACAATGTGGTTGCAGGATCAAATCTACACAAGTTAATATTAGTCTTGAATGTAAATGGGCTAAATGCCCTAATTAAAAGTCATAGAGTGATAAGTTGGCTAAAAGCAAGACTCAACTGTATACTGTCTTCAAGAGACCCATCTCACATGCAATGACATCCATAGGCTCAAAGTGAAAGGATGTAGAAAAATCTACCAAGCAAATGGAATACAAATAAACAAAAAGCAGACATTGCTATTTTAACTTTAGTCAAAACAGACTTTAAATCAACAACAAGCAGGAGACAA
>NW_016107762.1:1561503-1565610 GCF_001604975.1 Cebus imitator
GAGTTCAACAAGATCTACCTATGCTAAATATGTATGCATCAAAGACAGGAGCACCAAGATTCATAAAGCAAATTCTTAGAGACCTACAAAGAGTCTTAGATAATCACAGAATAATAGTGGGAAACATCAACAACCCACTGACAGTATTAGACAGATCACTGAGGCAGAAAATTAATAAAGATATTTCGGACCTGAACAAAACATTTGAGCAAATGGGCCTAACAGATGTCTATAGAACTATATTTCCAAAACGAGCAGAGTATGCATTCTTGTCATCTGCATATAGCACATACTCTAAAACTGACTACAAACATAGCAATAAAACAATCCTTAGCAAATTCAAAAAACCCCAGTTCATACGAAACTCACTCTCAGACTACAGTCAAATAAAAATAGAAATCAATACTAAGAAAATCATTTAAAAAATGCAGTTATATGGAAATTGAACAACGTTCTCCTAAATGACTTTAAGCAATAAAATTAAGACAGAAATTAATAAATTCTTTAAAACCATTGGAAACAAAGATACAACATGTAAGATTCTCTGGAGCATAGCTAAAGCAGTGTTAAAAGGGAAGTTTATAGACTAAATGCTCATATCAAAAAGCTAGAAAGATTTCAAATTAACAACCTAACATCACGCCTAAAGTAACTTGAGAAATAAGAGCAAACGAACCCCCAGACTTACAGAAGACAACATGTAACCAGCATTAGAGTTGAATGGAAAGAAATGGAGGTGCAAAAAGCCATACAAAAGATCAATGAATCCAGGAGTTTGTTTTTTGAAAGAATAAATAAGACTGAGAGACTTCTAACTAGACTAATGAAGAAAAAAAAGAGAAGATTTAAATAAACACAATCCAAACTGGCAAAGAGTGTATTATCACCAATCCCACAGAAATACACAAAAAACTCTCAAAGACTACTATAAATACTTACATGCACAAAAACTTGAAAACTCAGAAAATATATTGTTAAATTTTTAGAAGCATAAAACCTCCCAAGATTGAACCAGAAAAAACTGAATCCCTGAACAGACCAATAATGAGTTCCAAAATTGAATTGGTAAGGAAAAACCTACCAACCAGAAAAAGCCCAGGACCAAATAAATTCACAGCTGAATACTACTAGATGCACAAAAAATATCTGGTACCATTCCTGCTGAAACTATTCCAAAAATAGAGGGAGAAGAGCTTCTCACTAATTCTTTCTATGAGGCCAGCATCACTCCGATACCAAAATCTGCTATCAGACACAACAAAAAATGGAAATTTTAGGCCAATATCCTTGGTAAACAGAGATTAAAAAAATCCTCGACAAAATACTGGCAAACCAAATTCATCAGCACATCAAAAAGCTCATCCATCACAATCAAGTAGGCTTTATCCCTGAGATGCAGGGGTAGTTCAACATACACAAATCAATAAATGTGATTTATCACATAAACAGAACAAAAACCAAAACCCACATGAATATCTCAGTAGATGTAGAAGTCTTTCAATAGAAGTCAGGATCCCTTCATGTTAAAAGCCCTCAATAACCTAGACATCAAAGAAACATACCTCAAAATAATAAGAGTCATCTGTGACAATCCCACAGCCAACATCATACTGAATGGGTAAAACCTGGAATCATTTCCCTTGAGAACTGACACAAGACAAGGATGCCCTGTCTCACCACTTCTGTTCAACATAGTACCAGAAGTCCTAGCCAGAGTAATCAGGCAAGAGAAAAATCAAAATCATCTGTTTATAGATGACACGATTCTATAATTAGAGAACCCCATAGTTTCTTCCAAAAGCTTCTAGATCTGATAAACAACTTAAGCAAATTTTCAGGATTTTAAAACAATGTACAAAATTAAGTAGTTTTTCTATACATAAACAACATCCAAGCTGAGAGTCAAATCAAGAACAATTCCATTCATGATAGCCACAAAAAGAGTAAAAGACCTAGGAATACAGCTAACCAGGGGGTTGAAAGATCTCTACCATGAGAATTGCAAAACACTGCTGAAAGAAATTGGAGACAACACAAGCAATTGGAAAATCATTTCATGCTCTTGGATGGGAAGAATCAATATTGCTAAAATGGCTATACTGCCCAAAGCAATTTATGGATTCAATGCTATTCTTATCAAACCACCAAAGGCATTATTCACAGAATTAGAAAAAACTATTTTAAAATTCATATGGAACCAAAAATGAGCCCAAATAACCAAGGCAATCCTAAGCAAAAAAAAAAAAAAAAAAATTTAAGCTGGAATTTGTTCCCATCTTCAAATGATACTATACTACAAGGCTACAGTAACCAAAACAGCATGGTACTGGTACAAAAATAGAAACATAGACCAATTGAACAAAATAGAGATCCCAGTGATAATACCACACACCTGCAACCATCTGATTTTTGACAAAGTTGGCAAAATTATAAATTGGGGAAAAGACTCTCTATTCAATAAATAGTGCTGAGATAACTGGCTAGCCATATGCAGAAGACTGAGACTGAACCCCTTCCTTGCTCTATATACAAAAATCAACTGAAGATGGATTAAAGACTTAAATGTAAAACTTAAAACTAAGAAAATCCCTCAAAAATAACCTAGGAAGTACCATTCTTCACATAGATCCTGGAAAAGATTTCATGATGATACCAAAAGTAATTGCAACAAATGGGATCTAATTAAACTTAAGAGCTTCTGCACAGCAAAAGGAACTATCAGCAGAATAAACAGACAACCTACAGAATGGGAAAAATATTCCCAAACTATGTATCCAAAGGTCTAATATCCAGAATTTATAAGAAATTTAAACAAGTTTATAAGCAAAAAAAAAAATCATTAAATCTCTAAAAAGTGATCAAATGACATGAACAGACCTGTATTAGTCAGGGTTCTCTAGAGGGACAGAATTAATAGGATAGATGTATAAATAAAGGGGAGCTTATTAAGGAGTATTAACTCACATGATTACAAGGTTCCACCATAGGCCATCTGCAATCTGAGGAGCAAGGAAGCTAGTCTGAGTCCCAAAGCTGAAGAACTTGGAGTCTGATGTTCAAGGGCAGGAAGCATCCAGCATGGGAGAAAGATGTAAGCTGGGAGGCTAAGCCAGTTTAGTCTTTTCATGTTCTTCTGCCTGCTTTTATTCTGGCCTCACTGACAGCTGATTAGCTTGTGTCCACCCAGATAAAGGGTGGGTCTGCTTTTCCCAGAGCACTGAATCAAATGTTAATTTCTTTTGGCAACACCCTCAACGACACACCCAGGAACAATACTTTGCATCCTTCAATCAATGAGAAGAGTGAACATCACCCAAGGACTTTGCATGCTTTTTGGGTAAGAGTGTTAGCACACTTTTTTATTATATACAGAATAGTTACATCTGTTAAGTGAAAGTATGATTTTATTACTGTCCTTATTTTTTTTAACTTTTATTTTAGGTTCAGGGATACATGTGCAGATTTGTTATAAAGGCAAGTTGCATGTCACAGGGGTTTGGTATACATATTATTTCATCACCCAGGTAATAAGCACAGTACTTCATATGTAGTTTTATGATCTTCTCCCTCCTTCCGTCCTCCAGCCTCAAGTAGCCCCCAATGTCTATTGTTGCCTTGTTTGTGTCCATGTGTTCTCAATGCTTAGCTCCCAGTTATAAGTAAGAACATGTGATATTTGGCTTTAAGTTCCTGTGTTAGTTTGCTTAGGATAATTGCCTCTAACTCCATCTATGTTGCTACAAGGGACATGATGCCATTCTTTTTTTATGGCTGTATAGTATTTCATGGTGTATATGTACCACATTTTCTTTATCTTGTCTGCTATTGGTGGGCATTTAAGTTGATTCTGTGTCTTCGCTATTGTGAATAGTGCTACTATGAACATACGTGTGCATGTGTCTTTATAGTGGCATAGTTTTTCTTTCTTTAGGTATATACCCAATAATGAGATTGTTGGGTTGAGTGGTAATTATAAGTTCTTTGAGAAATTGTTACTCTGCTTTCCATAATGGTTGAACTAATTCATATTTTCACCAGCAGTGTATAAATGTTGCATTTTCTCTACAACCTCAAAAGCATCTTTTTTTTTTTTTTTTTTTTTTTTTT
>NW_016107762.1:1566140-1657519 GCF_001604975.1 Cebus imitator
TGGAGTGCAATGGCGCGATCTCGGCTCACCGCAACCTGCGCCTCCTGGGTTCAGGCAATTCTCCTGCCTCAGCCTCCTGAGTCGCTGGGATTACAGGCACGCGCCACCATGCCCAGCTTATTTTTTGTATTTTTAGTAGAGACGGGGTTTCACCACGTTGACCAGGATGGTCTCGATCTCTTGACCTCGTGATCCACCCGCCTCGGCCTACCAAAGTGCTGGGATTACAGGCTTTGTTGGGTGTTTTTACCATGAAAGAGTATTGAATTTTGTCAAATGCCCCTTTTCTACCTCTATTGAGATGATCGTGTTTTGTGTATTTATTTTGTGTATAATGTTAATTGATTTTTTGGATGTTAAAACAACTTGGCTATCCTAAAATAAATCTCACTTGGTCATGGTGTATCATTCATTCTATATGTTACTAGATTTGGTTTGCTAGTATTGAAGATTTTTGTATCCATAGTCATAAGAGATATTGGTTTGTCTTTTTGTTTGCTTGTTTCATTCTTATAATGTCTTTATATGGTTTTGGAATTAGAGTAGTGTTGACCTTATAGAATGAGCTGGGAATTTTTGGAAGGGTTTGTGAAGAATTGGTAGTAAGAATTGGTATTTTTCTTTAAATTTTCAGAAGAATTCAATAGTGAAGTTATACAGGCATGGGCATTTCTTTGCAGTTAGTTTTTTAAAATATTAATTCTCTTTGCATGTTAACAAATGTACAGATCATATTTTCTGTATCTTCTAGAATCTGTTTGTTTGTGTTTTCTAGGAATTTATCAATTTCTTCTAAGTTACCTAACTTTTAACATACAGTTTCTATACTATTCCTTTATAGTCTTTTATGCATTTATTGTATTGCCGTAAAGTTGGTAGTAATATTCCCTTATGCCTTTCTGATTTTAGTAATTTGAGTCCTCTCTTATTTTTCTTGGTTAATCTAGCTAAAGTTTTGCCAGTTTTGTTGTTTTTTTCCTAATAACCAGTCTTTGCTCCCATTGATTTTTCTCTCTTATTTTCCTATGTCCTATTCCAATAATTTGTACTCAGTGTTTAGGTTTTGCTTGATGTAGGTTTCATGTTTTTTTCCCCATTATTCTAGGTAAAAGGGTAACTTACTGGTTTGAGATCTTTGTTTCTTTTTAATATACTAAGCTAAAACTATAAATTTCCCTCCAAGTGTTTCTTTAGCTGTATCTCATATGCTTTAATACGTTGTGCCTTCACTTTCATTTATCTCAAAGTATTTTCTATTTTTCCTTTTGATTTCCTATTTGATTAATTGGTTGTTTAGGAGTATCTTATTTAATTTCCATGTATTTTTGAGTTTCCCAAGTTACCACTATTTCTAATTTCTAATTTTATTTCACTTGCTGTGGTCAGAGAACATACTTTGTATTATTTTAATTCCTTTACATTTATTGAGGTTTACATTATGGCCTAGAATATGGTCTATCCTAAAGACTGTGCACTTGAGAAGACTATATATTCTTCTATTCTAGACATCCCAGTGTGTCTATAAGGTAGGACATGGAGTAAAAGAAGATTATTCTCAAGCCTTAAGACCTAATGTTGTTTGCTTTGTTGGTTTTTTTAACCTACTTGGGACCTGTTACTCTTTTCTTTTTTCTCACTGTTTCTCACCTTTGGGAATGGGAATGTCCTTCCTATAGCTGTCCCACCAAAGTGCACAGCTGGTTTGCTTTCACAGGGTCATAGCAGACAAAAACTTAATACTGGAGCTAGTTAAGACTTTGGAGGCTTTTAGGGTGAAATGCATGTATTTTGTACATAAGAAGAACATGAATTTTAGGGGACCAGAGCTGGAATGCTATGGTTTGAACGTGTCCTTTTTAAAATTCATGTGTTGGAAACCTAATTCCCAATGTTACAGTGTTGGGAGTTGAGATCTTTTGGGAGGTGATTAGGTCATGGGGGTGGAATCCTCATGAATAAATTAATGTTGCTTTAAAAAGGGCTTGCAAAACTGGGTTTATTCTTGCTTATCTTTCTGCCCTCTGTCATGTGAGAATGCAATAAAAAGGCCCTCATTAGATGCCCACACCTTGATCTTGGACTTTCTAGCCTCCAGAACTGTGAGAAATAAATTTCTGTTCTTTATAAATTACTCAGTCTCAGGTATTCTATTATAGCAGCACAAACAGAGTAAGCCACCTTCCTTTATTTAATTATGGTTTTCTTTAGTTCTTTGATCATATTTATAATGTCTACTTTGAAGGCTTTGTGTGTTAAATTCAATGTCTAGTTGTTCTCACAGGCAATTTCTTTTGCCTGCTTTTTTCCCCAGTGTATGAGCCATAAGCTCTGGTTTTATTTTTTTGCATGTCTTTGTAATTTTTGGGAAACTGAATATTTTAGATGATATTGACTGATAGCAATCAAGTGACTTAGCACAGTCCACAAGCGAGGAAATAGTAACTGCATGGCTCAAACACAGTCTTTGATGAATTTAATCTGGAGGATAAAAGATTCTTCCCTTTATTAAAAGTGAGTTTGGGCATGTATTGTGAGAGGCTTTAATTGAAATACACCATAGTCTTTTGTATATATTTCTCCTTTCAGCATTCCAGAGAGAATTTTTGATGAATGATTGCATTGTTCTCTCCAGGAGACAAAGTCATCCCTCAGTATGGAAAATCTGACCCTTGTTTGTTCCCTAAAGGAAATACATGCAATAAATTCAAGTAAGTCTCTTTAATTACTGACTAAATTTTCATCCTATACCTCCATTTGTCTCTCATATATGCTTTTATGATTTGCTTTACTAAGCTTTGATGGTATTTATGAAACATGGCTAATGCCACCACCAGATCCACCTGTAAAAGAAAACCAATTAACCAACTCTCTAACACAAGCACTTTCACTGAATACACAGTGTTAACAGAAAGTGCATTTGTCAAAAATTGATCCTGACGCTTCACTAGAAAAAGTATGTTTGATAGGCTACGGATTACTTGCTGGAAGAGGGCAGGATAAATAATCCAAAGGTAAGGATTTAGATTTTTTCTTTTTTTCCATCGCAGTTTTCTAAAACCTCATCATAGGCCCTTGCATTTAATGGACATAAGAAGTAAGCCAAGCTCATTTCTGTGGTGCCTCCTTCAGGCCATCCTATTTAAAATGCTCAAAGCACAGGAGAAAATGGGGGAGGCAGAAGAGATGTATGCTCAAAATTGCCATTTTTCAGCTTATATGGCTGCCTTCCTTACCCCCATTCTAGGTTTAATGGTTTTGGAAGGAACAAACACATAATGTTACAAGTCAGGCTTCCTTGCTGCTTAGCACATTTGAGAATACACAACTTAGTTTATACCACTTAGTATTTTACATTTACTTACTGCATTTTTCTTTGTTTTCTTGCATATAAGAGAGAATGCATGGAAAACAGGAGTAAAGGGAAGTGTTGAGAGTGTGATAGCAACTCATTAGGATTCTTGGAGTTATCTCATAAAGTACTAACAAAATGGTAGCATCTGTTCTTAACTGGTATTTTTAGGAGATTATCATTTAGAAAGCTTGCTTTTTGAAGAAGACTGGAATATGAAAAGCAAAGAGTTTGTTGGTCTTCTCTTTTGGTATACTAAATTTAAATACTCTCAAATACTAGCCTGGGATATTTTAAAGTGGAGAATAGAAAAGGAAAGAAGACAGCTCTTTCATTTGCCTTTTGTCTACAAGAATTTCTGCTTAAAACATTTGGGGCCAAATTTTAAAGACCCAAATCAATCTACCAAGAAATAAAAACCCCTAATAGTATTGATTTTTGCAACTGCCAAGTTTTCCACAAATTCATAACTTTATAAACTGCCTGTGCTTTGTTGGTAACCGGGCATTGTACATGCTCAGTTAACTACCATGACTAGACAATCCCCCAAAAGAAGTGACACTGAACTAATGACTGAAGGTGCTGACTATCTCTGTCTCAGAAATTGCTTGAAGGGGCAAGGGCTTCTCAGTCGAGAAGTTAATTTTTTTAAAAAGCATGCTTCTCGGAAGATTGTATAAGTTAACTGGCTTTTTTAGTGCAATAATTGAACCTAAGTGTCGTCCTCTTCTAAACAAGGCTGAGTAGATTCGGGTTAGAAATAACAATTCAGCTGCCTTTTGTTGCCCTTTCTCATTTTTCTTTTATGAGCCTAGTCACATTTCCTACCCCCTTCCAGTCACTTAAAAGGAGAATAAAGGCTTTATAAGGAATGACAGTTACTAAATTGATTCTATGGATACGTACGTTTTTAGAATTGTTTAACCTAATCATTAGAATGGAATCATTAGGAATCATTACATGTGTATCCTTGATTAAAGGAGATGCAGTCAGTACAGATTTTTATATGTATTTCTAGAAAATTCTTAGCCACATATTTCTGTTTTTTGTTCATAGTGACCTCATAAGTAGACACCAAAAACTGAATCACAGTGGCTAGGTAAAATAAAACTTTTGCAGCTTCCTTCATGTATTTATAATGCCCAAAGGGAGAAAGTTACATCTACAGCTACTGCTATGCTATTCATCTGGTCTTCAACCTAAAAGAGAAAAATTGGAAGCGCTCTCCAGGGCCTTAGGGGAATCATAATTTTGACAATTCTAATATTAGTTTCTAACATTCCTATAAGAAACCCTTTCTTTTGTTGTCTAGAGATCGGTAGTACATCATATGAAGCTCTCAAGTTCCTTTCAAAGGAAACTGCTATTTGAAAGATTTAATAATTTAAAAAGACAAACTGACCAGAAACATCACCTCCCTTTCCCAGCAAAATAGGGCCTACTCATTTTTTCACGCTGCTTTGCTTTTGGATATCTGTGTCTTCTGATAATTTAGGTCAAATTCCTTCTAACTTGTGTTGTGTTTGGCCTGGGTGAAGTTGGTCTTTTTATTGTCATGGGTTGCAAAGCTACTGGTACTTCCAGGATCATTGGTGTTGACATCAACAGAGACAAATTTAAGAAGTCCTTATCTCCAGCAGCTGCTAAATGCTATCAGATCTCAAGATCTAAATGGATCTTGAGAAGCCTCTCTGGCAGGTGTTCATTGAAATGCGTCACAACATGATATTTGAAGTTACAGGCTTCGTTAAAACCAAAGTGTACTCCCCCCTGAAACTTTTAAGATTGCAGATTTTATGGTTGTACAACTGATATGATTGGGATGTGTCCACCCAGTTCTTATCTTGAATTGTAGTTCCCACAGTTCCCATGTATCATGGGAAAGACCCAGTGGGAGGCAATTGAATCATGGTGGCAGGCCTTTCTCTGGATTTTCTGGTGATAGTGAATAAGCCTCATGAGATCTGCTGCTTTTATAAATGGGAGTTCCTCTGCACAAGCTCTCTCTTTGCCTGTCACCATATAAGACGTTTCTTTGCTCCTCCTTTGTCTTCTGCCTTGATTGTGAGGCTTCCCCAGCCATGTGAAACTGTGAGTCCATTAAACCCCTTTTCTTTATAAATTACCCAGTCTCAGGTATGTCTTTATTAGCAGCATGAGAACGGACTAATATAGCCACCTAGTATTGGTGGGAATAAATAGTTGGTGGGAATCTGGCTTTTAATAGCCTCTCAGAGTTGGGATGAGGCCTTTAAGATGATCTAATCTAGCCACTATGTAAGAGCAGGGAATTCCCTTCTTGCTGTTGCTACATTAACACTTCCAGTGAGGGGAAATGTCACACAAGAAAAGACAGCATTGCCCTTTCAGAAAAGTGGCAGTTTCTCATCTTCACCCTGTAGATAGCTCTCTCCTTTTTCAATGTATCCACAAGCACAAAGATAAGTTCTTTTAGTATCCCAGAATATAATTTGCCAGCATTCAAACCTACCACTTGCCATCTTACCATCATTTGACCTGTTTTGGAATTTGTTTTTTAATGTTTAGTCTACCACTGATCAACCTACCAGAGTTTTCCTTATTGAAAAGATGTGAGAAAAATGAGCTGAGTAATTGTGCTTTATCTACTTTTTTCTCTTCATTATTGTTTGAGACATAGCATTGTAGCATTAACCACATTAAAAGTCTCTTTATTTGACCTTAGCTTTTTTTTTTTTTTCATTAAAAAAAAAAAAATCTCATCATTCTTTTGGTCTTTACCTTTGAGACACTGTTCTTATTGGTCTCGAGACCCTATTTTATCATCCTGGATAGCAGGGCTCTCCTTTCATTTGTTGTTTTCTTCTTTGAGAAGTCTGTTCTAAGCACTCTGGTGCAGCCACTTTGGAATCATTACATGTGTATCCCTATTCTTCCTCATAGAGATGATTTGTAGAATCCTTCCCTCTTAAACAACTTATTGTCTTGAGTACATAACCGTGGGCTCTAACCTATTTTTCCTAAACTTAAAAATTTGGCCTTTCTAATGTCTAAATATAAGGCTGATTCTTCTTACTGTTGCTTCCTTGATGAATAAGAAGAAAATCATCTAAGATGACATGATTATTTTCATCCTTCTTACCACCAAATAACATTCCCTACATGCACAGAGTTCAATTAAGAAAAAGAATTCTCTTCATTGCTCTTTGAGTTGGTTGGAAAATGCAACTGTCAGCAAAGCAAAAGCAAAATGAGACTTCCAGCACATATTCAGTTAGTTTCCAGCTATTCATTATTTCCTGCTATTCATCATTGAGCCTTACCTTTATGGTTTATTTTGCCTTTTGATTCTTTGTTGAAGTGCTTTCCTCTGCACTTAAGCCCAGCTATTGAAACTTCATGGGGATCTTTTACATGCACAGAACATTTCTTTTTATTTGTAAATAATTTTCTAACAAAAGGGGGTCATTTAATGGACAGATTGTGATGAAAAGAGATCATTTTAACTACTTGGAAGAGAGTGGTTTTGCCAGGGATTGCTAAGCAGGAGCAAATCTAACTCCATATTTAAATACTGTCTTTATATGAAAGAGCCTCTCATTCTCTACTTTTAAACAAGTTGACTGCCATAAATCCTACAATAAGAATTATGGAAAACATACGATTAATGGAATAGTTCATTTTGGAACATATTTCATTTGCTCTAATGCTGCTGTTTTTTTAAAAAAATAAATAGAAACGTTCTCTGTTTGGAAGTAAGGACATAAGAAGACAATAATTCCTAGTGTAAATGCGAACGTAGCCATACATAATTTATGTCTTTCCAAAAACCAGACTGTTATGTTACCTCATGAAACGTGTTTTAAAAAATTTTAAGAAACAAAACTAATAAAACACAAAACACTGAAATATGAAGGAAGGATTTTAGCTGCTATGAGTTCCATTCATCTTCACCCCTGGCTGCACTCAATGTCAAAAGAATTCCTCACCAACCCTCATCTCCTGGATGTGTCAACACAGTGGTTTAAGCAACCCTCCACTACCACACCTCCAACAATTAAAATAAAGGGAAATAACCCATCAGTAGTCCAAGGATGAACATAAAATAATCAAGACTTAAAACATTTTGGTTGGATGAATTGGTTGAAGGGTAACACAGACAAACACACACACACACAGACACACACACACGCATAATTTTAGCTGTCTTGAAAGAGAAAAGCAAAAGTGGGTACATGTTCACACATAGTTTCCAAATCTCTCATAGTCAGAGGAGTCTCTTCTAGACTTCATGATCATTTTCTTTCAGCCTCTAAAGGTTCTATAATCACTTTTCGATAGTCAGGACACCCAAGGGCATTTAGTCATCAACAGATACAGCACGTTTCTATAAATGGAAGATAGAAAACTCCTTAAAATAAAGCGTACTATATACATTATATACCTTATGGGAAAGGCCTGAAAGAAAATTATCCAAAATGTTAAATGTGTTTTTTCTGATTTCTTTTTGTTGATGGTGTTGTGTTTTGTTTTGTTTTGTTTTGTAGAGACAGGGTCTTGAGACCAGGCTGGTTTCAAGCTTCTGGGCTCAAGTGATCCTCCCGCCTTGGCCTCCCAAAGTACTAAGATTAGATATGTGAACCACAGTGTTGAGCCTAAATGTGGTTTTTCTGGACATAAGGATGACAGCTGATTTGATCGATTTTCTAACTTTTCTAACTTTTTCAAAAGCTGGCTTTCTAACTTTCCTCCATGAGTATATTACTGTTTTTTTTTAAATTTATTTTTATATTGGACAGCATAGACTTTTGTTTCTTCAATTTCTATTCCTTTCTTATTCATTCTTCAGTTGTAAAAGTAATATTGTAAGAATAAATTTTCTTTATATAAATTTAAATCAAAAAAATTTAAATCATATAAATATAGAGAATATAGAACCAAAGAGACATACTGTCTAATGAGGTAGCCACTAGCCACATGTGGCTATTAAACACTTGAAGTATGGCTAGTCCCAATTAAGATGTGCTATACGTGTAATGGAAAATATTTGATTCATACCTTTTCATCTTAATGGCTGGTTGAAATAATATTTTTGGATATATCTGGTTAGGTTAAATATGTTACTGAGATTAATTTCACCTGTTCCTTTTTGCTTTTTATAATGCAGCAATTAGAAAATTAAAGATTAAATATAAAATTCACTGGTAAATTTAAATATATAGTCAAATTCAGAATATGCCAATACCATCATAGTGCTTTGTACATCTCTCGTATAAAAGTTAAAAGTCAAAACAGCCAAAAATAACTGCACAGGGGGATTTATTCCTAGTAAGCAAGGCTTGTTTAACATATGGAAATCAATCAATATGATACATCACATTAACAGACTGAAAGAAAAAAATCATATGATCTTATCAATTGATGCAGATACAGTATTTGACAAAGTTCAAGATTTTTCTTCGTTAAAAACTCTTAAATTTAGATATAGAAAGAAAGTTTCTCAACTTAATAAAGGTCATCTATAAAAACTCCCAGCTAACATCCTAATCAATGGGGAAAACTATTTTCCTCTAACATCTGGTACAAGGCAAGGATGACTACTCTTATCATTTCTGTTCAACATAGTACTAAAAATACTATCAAGAACAATTAAACAACAAGAAGAAATAAAGGGTATCCAATTTGGAAATGAAGAAGTAAAATTATCTTTATTTTTAGATGACATGATCTTATATGTAGAAAACCCCAAAGGCTCCACCAGAAAACTGTTGAATACAATAAATGACTTTAGCGAAGGTGCAAGATATAAAATCAACATACAAAATTTATGACATTTTAGACACAAATAATGACCTAACTGCAAAATTTTTTAAAATCCCATTTACAGTAGCATCAAACAATAAAATGAAATAAAATATTTAAAAATAAATTTAACCAAGGAGCTGAAAGACCTCTGCAAGGCAAACTACAAAACAGTTTAAGAAATTGAATAGAATACAAACAACTGTAAAATGTTCACAAATCAACAGAATTTACATTGTTCAAATGACCATACTACTCAAAGAAGTCTACAGATTCAATGCAATCCCTCCAAAATACCAATGACATTCTTCACAAAAATAGAAAAAAAATTCTAAAATTTGTATAGAACCACAAAAACCTCAATAGCCAAAGCAATCCTGAGCAAAAGGAAGAAAGCTATAGGTGTCACATAATCTGACCTCAAAATATACTACAAAGCCATAGCAATCCAAACAGCATGATACAGGCACAAAAACAGACACACGGACCAATGGAACAGAATATATAGCCCAGAAATAAACAAATCCAAACAGGTATGGTCTATTAATTTTCAACAAGGGCACCAAGAAAACACAGTGAGGAAAGGATAGTTTCTTCAACAAATGGTGCTGAAAAACTAGATTTAGTTCCAAAAATAAATAAATGGGACTGTATCAAACTGAAAGGCTTCCACATAGCAAAGAACCAACAAAATGAAAATACAACTTACAGATTGAAAAATAAAAATATTTGTAAACCATATATCAGGTATATTGTTAATATTCAAAGTTTATAAATAGCTCATACAAACATATATAACCTGATTTAAAAATGGGCAAAGGTCATAACATAGCTATTTCTACAAAATGCACATAAAAAATAGCCAACAGGTACGTTAAAAGATACTCAACATCCCTAATCATTAGAAAAATACAAATCAAACCTCGGCATGGTGGCTCACCTCTATAATCTCAGTACTTTGGGAGGCCGAGGCAGGGGATCATTTGAGATCAGGGGTCTGAGACTAGCCTTGCCAACATGGTAAAACCCTGTCTCTACTAAAAACACACAAGAAATAGCTGGGCATGGTGACATCTACCTGTAATCCCAGCTACTTGGGAGGCTGAGTCAGAAGAATCACTTGAACCCAGGAGATGGAGGTTGCAGTGACCCAAGATCTCACCACTGCACTCCAGCCTGGGTGACAGAGTAAGACTCTGTCTCAAAAACAACAACAACAACAACAACAACAAATCAAAATTACTGTGAAATACATCTTTACACATCTTAGTGTGTTATTGTGCTGGCCTAGAGCCAGAACCGGAGCAAAACTATTTTATAAAATGCAAAACTGTTTTTAGATAAATTGAAATGGCTGCCCCATTCTCCTTACAATAACTACTGTCCTTGGCCTCTGTAAATAGAACTGCCAGTTTGTTCCTCAAAACTATGTAAAGCTGCTTACCTTTTCTTATCAGTAACTGCTAAAATCTGTGACTTCTATCACCACCCAGACGATGTGTAAACAAATGTATATCCTAACTTCTGTAAACCACTGAGGTAACAAACAGAATGACAAAAGTCCCCTAGACCTTAGAATGTCCGGAGACCCCCGCCCTTGTCTCCACCCAGAAGGTGAATCACAGAATCCCCTAGCCCTTGAAATGTCCAAAACCTTATCATCCCCATCCCCGCCCCTCACCCCCACTCCCAAGGTGGTTTTTCGGGTATAAAAAATCATGGCACCCTCCTTTTGGCACCACAGGTTGAAGAGACGTGAGTCCTCTGTGGTCGCCGGCATAATAAATGACCCTGCAATCTGGCATACTTTTGTCTTGTGGTAACTTTCTACGCTTCGGTCAAATACAACATTAGGATAGCTATTATCAAAAAGAGAAGCAACAAAATGTGTCGGTGATAGTGTGGAGAAAAGGGGACCCTTGTACACAGTTGATGGGAATGTAGATTGGCGCAGCCATTATGGAAAACAATATGGAAGTTCCTAAAAAAAATTAAAAATAAAGCTATCATATAACCCGACCATCTTCTCTTGGCTTGCTGGCTCACTGTATATTTCTCAAGTCCGCCTCTACTTTCACGTGGTCTTCTCTATCTCTATGTGTTACCTCCTTTCTGTGTCCGAAAAGGATACAGGGTGTTGGATTTAGGGCTTACCCAGATAATATAGAATGATCAAGAGATCCTTAACCTAATTAACATCTGTAAAAACCATTTTCCCAAATGAAGTCACATTCATAGGTCCCAGAGAATTAGGATACAAACATCTTTTGGGGGGCCACCGTTCAACCCAGTATAAGGTGACTGTAGGATCATGGGTCTTTTAAACAAAGTAATGCGGCAGGGGAATTGACACCCAAAAAGACTTGAGCAAGTTCCCCAGGGTTGCACAGAAGCCAGTGGTAGAACTGGTCCCATGCTTAGAAGAAATGGGAGAAATGCTGCATCATCAGCCTGAGAATGCTGACAGATTGTCAGAATTCACACTAACATGAATGAGCTCTTTGTTTCTCATTCTTCTGCTCCCTCACCTGAATAAAAAGGACAGACAGAGGAAATGTTTCCTGAGCTCCTTTAGGGAATCTTAGGATGAATGACATTACTTTTGGATTAACAAAGTAATGCAAAGTATTATGCATTTACTTTTTCCAGTCAGTGGGTCTAATTACTATCAACTATTATCAAGAAATATCGTATGTTTATTTCTGTTAGAACTCAAAATGGAGCACTTCTGGTTACATAGTTCTTCTGGTTCTGAGAAGAGACATGTCATTCACTGAGACAAGTGCTGTAATTTGAGTGTTGATAAAAGAAGTTTAAAGAGCATTCTCTGCCATTTGCATATCCATAATAGATATTTCACAGATATCGAGTAGTTCAAATGATAGTTTGTTCATGATTTTTTTTAAAAAATCTTTTAAGGAAAAATTACTATAGGTTGTGACAAGAGAAAAGAGAAAAAAGGCATGCCTACTTTTACAAATAGCTGATTATGTACTATCTAAACTTGTCAAAAGAGTATATCTATATCAGGGGGGCTTTCTGGAGTGGGAAGAGAAGTTCAAGACTCTTTTCAAACCGCTGTTGCTCATTAACAAGCGATAGTTTTAACCTAACTCTACCTATATATCATCTTCTAAAATCTTTATTCCAGTCACAAGTTTTAAGTGCTATATTTACCACTAGGTGGTGGTAACACACCAGGCACAGACATCACGGTGTCCAGTCAGGTAGGGAAGAGAGGAGCTGGAACACAAGATTGGAGGCAGGAAAGGCTGTGGCCATTTACCTCCCTAAACTAAAAACCCTTAGAAGGCAAAAATAAAGGCTTCTGCATAGCCCTTTCAATAAGGCATTATTGAAAAGTTAGAACATTCTGCAGTATGTTACGTCCATTGACGGAATTAATATTCTGCATCCTACCTCGATAATCTTCCGTTTTCTCTTTACTACAGTTGAGCTATAAATACTTATGATACTACATCCCAAGATAAGCAGAGTGAACAATTACAATAATTCCTACAAAAATGCCTTATAAACTCACAAGTACTAGAGAAATACGGATTATTCTTGACCCTCAATTTATTATTTTTTTAAGACAGTCTCGCTGTGTTGCCAGGCTGCAGTGTAGTGGCACAATCTCAGCTCACTGCAACCTCTGCCTCCAGCCTCCGCCTCCCGAGTAGCTGAGACTACAGGTGCGTACCACCACACCTGGCTAATTTTTGTATTTTTAGTAGAGACAGGATTTCACTAGGCTGGTCTCGAACTCCTGACCTTATGATTCACCCGCCTTGGCCTCCCAAAGTGCTGAAATGACAAGTGTGAATCACCGCGCCCGTCCAACCCTTAAATTTTTATTCCAGGGTAAGAATATTTAGAAGAGTGCTTCTCAATCTTGGGAATACCAAAGGATCACTGGGGACTTTTTGCAGAAGGTTTTCCAGATATTTAGGTGGAATTTATCCTCTGTGATACTTCAATAAATATTTACTGAGTGAATGAGTGAATAAATAAATAAATCCACAAGACAAATGTGGAGTTGGTGAAATGAAAGGCACTGACTTAGACTCTTCTGGCTGGACAGTAGGCTGTGGGAAAGGAGAGCAAGGAAAGAAGGGGAGGCACAGGAATCTCCAGTCAGTGATAGGCGCTGTCCTTCCAGAAAAGTTGCAGTTTAGGCAGTTGCAGTAACCCTGAAGAACCTGGACACTAACAGATCATGTGCAGAAGTCAGCAATTTGAGAGTTTCCCTCCGAGAATACTGAGTTTATTAATATCTGGTACCAGGCCTTCATCCCAAGTTGAAGAGGCTTCCCCTACCTCTAATCTGTGGCTAATAACCCTGCCTCAAGGATAAATATTATCCTCCTAACCCTAGGATTTTCTAAGTATTTGCTTTCTTTGAAGATATCGTGGTCCCTCTCTGGCCATGGACTAGAGGAAACCTGCAGCGAATAGCCAAGGACCACCTCTGCCCAGGACGGTATCAATGCCCCTTGTGATTAAGAGTTTTGACTCAACCCATACATTAGAAGCACCCTAGGAGCTTTGGGAAATTGTGTAGGCTCTGAGGTCGAACCAACAGTTTGTATCTTAAAAGCGTTCCGTGGTGATTGATAAAGAGCCAGGATTGAGAAACATAACTAGAACCAGGTCTCAAAGACTTGCTCCAGGGCCAGAGGGCACTGACCACGCCACCATGCCTCATCCTGTTCCCTGTCCTGTTGGTTTTACACAATACTAGTTTTCAGTAGCTTGACCATTACCTGAAATGTTACAGTTATTAAAGGCAAATTTGACAACCCAGCTGCTCACTTACGGTCAGCTGAGGGGACATCCTTTGCTTTTTCCTAGCATAATAATATTAACAGCTAACATTGATTGAATTATCACAATGTTCTAGACTTCATTAAGCAATTTATATGCATTTATTCCATTTAACCCCCACAACCATCCTACGAGGCAGGAACTTTTATTACCCGTATTATACAGACAAGAAAATTAAGGCTTATAAAGAAGCTGTGGGTGGACCACTTAGTTTGGAAGTGGCAGGGTCATGACCAGAACCAACTTTGTTTGAAACCAAAGCTTCTGTTCCTCCGGAGCACATATTTCTATTATGTATGAAGGCAAGCTTCATGAAAGAATCTGACTGATAATATCTATAGGTTATTGAAACAAAATCTAATGTAGTTTGGAAACAATAATAGTAGAAAGTATAACAATCATTGTGTCATTTCTGGATTTAGTAGGAGATAGATGGTATCTTCAAGCTGAGTTATTGCAAAGGGTTTAATAGATTATTTATAAACCTATGGACAGTACTTTTTAAAAGCAACCAGAAAGGGTCTAGTGCTGTGGAGCTGGTATGTGTGGGAGGAGGGGAGAAAGCACTTGCTGGAAGCTGGAGAGAGGCAGAGCTCTATGAAGAGGGCCTCAGGACAGGGATTCATTGGGTAGAGGGAGCCAGCCAAGAGGCATCTGAGGAATAAATACCCCAACCTGACTCTACGTCATTCTTTTCCTGCACTCTGTTCCCCAGAGTGCCTCTGAGTGACTCCTTACTTGGCCAAAATGCAGCCAAGGGGCAAGAGAGCCCCTGACTAGTCCACCTGAGTCAGTTAGCCCACCTGGTTACAGAGCAAGATGGATGGGGAAGCTGGGAAAGAAAGTTGGTATATCCAGAAGACTTATGTTGACTTAAAATATATCTTTAGAGCCACGCACGGTGGCTCACACCTATAATCCCAGCACTTTGCAAGGCCGAGGCAGATGGATCTCTATCCTGGCTAACCTAGTGAAACCCCGTCTCTACTAAAAAATACAAAAATTAGCCAGGCGTGGTGGCATGTGACTGTAATCCCAGCTACTTGGGAGGCTGAGGCAGGAGAATCACTTGAACCCAGGAGATGGAGGTTGCAGTGAGTCAAGATCATGCCACCGCACTCCAGCCTAGTCAACAGAATGTGACTCTGTCTCAAAACAAAAGTATATATATACTATGTATATGCAGATATATCTGTCAGAATATACATATCAATTATATGAGAATATATATTATATTGTATTATATTATATATATAATCTTGAAGCACTTTAGTTGAAAATGAAAGGTATTACCCTCTAAAATAATGATTAGCAATCACAAATAAAACTATCCTAGTAAGTACCTATTAACAGTGTGCACTTTAACTACATTATGTTATTCTACATTTATAATACCTCTTCAAGACATGCCTTATTTACTGGGTATCTGAAAAATGTAGTAGCTTTTTCAAGGTATATAGTTAGTATCTGACCAAGCTTAGATTCTAACTCCAAAGCCTGTTTTTTTTTAACTATAAAAACACTGAAAATGAGCCAAACTAAAAATGACTAAGCAAATAATTTTATCTAGGAAGACCTAAAAGAGTAAGAAGAAAAAATATAGTTAATATTTTTAGATAACTCATTTTTATAACATGATAATTCAAAGCATAAAAAATATTGATATTGCTCAGTCTTCTCTCATTTTTCTCTTTAAAAGGAACTGCTCCAATGTAATGGTGCACTCAAAAGAAGTTAATAATTTGCCTGTCTTGCTAAATCAGTTTAGACTTACCTAATTTGTTTTGTTGACTTTCACTTCTCCCCTGGAGTGGGTAGAAAGAGCTATGTTTACACAGGGCTGTCTTTTAGCATAAACTGAGGTGGGGTTCCTGAAGCTGGGCTCCCCAAAGGAACAGACAGAATAGGCAGGATATAGTGCAACCATGGCATGACTGCCCCAGACTGACTTGATACCTTTCTCAAAGTTCCAATAATAGAAGCAACCTTTAGCTGGCACAATTCCTAGTATAGTATCATTTTAATCCATAAGCCCAACTTAGTTTGTTAGATGGGTTGGTGAACTCTCTCCTCACGTGGAGCAAAACAAGAACAGAAGGAAGGATATAAGTTGGGGGAGAGGATGTAGGAAAGACCTGGATTTCAAAACATTTCAAAGAGGGAACTCTACTCTTGGGACTCTGCGTTGTATGAGGCAATCTAGAGGGGAAACAAGGCAAAAATGAAACAGGAGATTCATGACTAAATGTGCATAATTATATCTGACTGCTTATTGTCTTTCTAAACTTTTCATAGGACGATGCCTTATGTTTTCTACTATTCTGTAAATATGTCTTTTATGTTGCACATAGTACAATGTTGATCCCCTGTTAGCATATTTGATAACTAACTTAATGAGTGGAATGAAGGATACTTAAGAATCTTTTCAGACTAGGGCAGAGATAGGGAGGTGTTAGGGGAGTCTGAGACAGGAATCAGATTTCATCTCACAGCATCCCTTAGGAATGATTCTCATTCAGACAACTCCAATTTCCTGGTTTTCTTCTTTTGGTTAAAATGTGTATACCTCTTCTCTCAGAGCCTGTTTGCTGGAAAGAGCTCATCTTCCTCGGCTGCTGTCCTTTACCCCAAGGCTGTCCTCTCCTCCGGTGCTCCTTGGCCATGCCAAGAGTCACCAGGCCTCTGCTCCTTTGTTTTTCCAGCTCTAGGGGGAAGCTACCTTTTGTGAGAAGTAATACATAGAAACAAATAAGAAAAGGTAAAATTGTTTAGTTTATTCATTATTTCTTCTTCTGATTACTTACTGGATTAGAAAAAGAAGTAGAATGCATATTTTATTTCTAAGAAAAGGTTTCTGCACTTAAATATCCTAAGAATTTGAGTCTGTACAAGATTCGTAGTCCAGATTTGTGACTACTATAGAGGAGAAGGTTACATACATAGTTTTCAACATTGCTTTAGCCATAAAACTCTTGCCATTCTTCCCTTATGCTGTCCCTAAGGAGAATCAATAAAAAACATTTGAAATTTGTTTCAATGTTTGGGAAAAGCAGAACTCCAGGCAGTGCCAGTTAGTGGAATGCTAAGTTACTTGGCTATCAGGCTGAGGAGATATGGAATCATCAGCTGTTAGAATTAAATCAGTATTACGGTACACATTGGTAGAGGATAATCCATTAATGGTTAGAAACATCAGTCTGGATGAAGTCTATATTCAGATTCCACTGCTGCTCAGCTGTGTGAAATTGGATTAGTTACTAACTTAGCAACACTTCAGTTTACTTATCTGTGATATGGGGATACTAATATCAACCACTTTGTAAAGCTATTTTATAAAAATGAAATGATATAATGCACGTAAAGCTCTTAGCCCTGCATCTGGCACATGATAAGCATTCAACAAATATTAGCTAACATTTGTATAATCATGTCTATTAACAGCTTGAATTGACTTTCATTCATGCATAGTACAGAAAGCTTATTGTCCAATATAATTCCAAACTATTTTTAATGCCTTTAGTTGAAGTCTATCAGGGAGACACCCAAAATTGAACAAAGATTTCGGTGTATTTGTTTGCTGCAACAAGAGACAAAATGCCTTTGGGAACTGTGAGCATCTCTAAGAGGATGTCAGAAAGAAGTTATTATAAGAGTTGTGCTTGTGTTAGGTGAGTCTGCAAAGGGTTTGAGGAAATGGAGCTTTGCCTGGGATTGGATGTTGTCAGGAAGCAGGGGCAATTCTATAATTGGGCATTTTAATAGCATTTATCAAGAAGGCAATAGGAATAAAGTGGAAATGAACCTGTAATTGGTAAAGATGCAGCAGTTACTCATTTAACCAGGTATTGCAGTTATCTTTTTTGTGCAGCAAATTATCCCAAAACTTAGCGGCTTGAAACAACCACCAGCTGTCTTTTACTTTAAGGATCAAATATTCAGGAAAGGATTAGCTGGGTAGTTCTGGCTCAAGGTGTTTCTTGAAGTCTCATTTAAGCTGTCAGCTGGAGACGCAGTCCTGGAAGACTAGGGCCAAACTTTAGCTTCCAACTTTTTTCAAATGGCTGTCAACAGGGGGCTCCAGTTCCTCTCTACAGGACTGCTTGTGACATGGCTATCCCCAGTGTGACGGAGAAGAGAGCACAGGAGGAATCAGGTCCAATGAGTTTTATGATGTAGTTTAGAACTACACATTGTCATTTCCACCTGATTCTATTCATTAGAATAGAACAAGTCACTAAGTCCAGCCACTTAACAGGAGCTCTACCTCCTGAGGGGAGGAGGATTCAAAAACTGCAGACATTTTTTTCACACTTCTACATTAGGAAAGTGTGATGTTTGGTTGTTTGGTCACTGTTGTGATTTGAGCAATGATCATGTATGTATACATATGAGTATGCATGCTCTGACATGATTACAGAGTGGCCATGTTTTTCTTAATCCATATGGTCACACAACCCATTTGTGTAATGTTGGTAGCTTGGGAAGTTATTTATGTTTAAGAAGGAACACCTGAACTTGCTGTGAGTGTCAGATCAACTCCTGGATAGCAGGGACTGATTTATTTCTCCTTACTGTCTATAATAATTTAAACATTAAGGACTGTGGTCCTAGACATAGTGGTATAGCTCCCAGACAATTTTCTATGTATTTTCTTTCTACTCGAGTAGAAGAATCTGAGCTTTATTTGGCATACATCTCAAGGCAAGCATCCCCTTTCCTGCTGCTAGTCTAGGTTTCACAGGCGACCTAGTTTTGGTGAAAAGTTGTAAAGGGACATCACCAGGATGTTTTTTAGGAAAGATTGCTTTCCATGAAAAGGAGGCATGTGAATGGGAATGTCCTATTTAGTACTTTTCTGGATTTTTGTGTTTGTGTGAGGATGAGATTTTGTAACTGTAGCAGCCATCTTGCTAGCATGAGAGGAAGGACAAAAGCCAGCCCAAAGTCCTGATATCACTAGGGCCCTCAGCCAAAGCCAGCAATCATGACTTCTTGCTATTTTAGATTTTTTTAAACACACACACACACACACACACACACACACACACACACACACACACACACACTTTTTTATTTTAGAGTATTTCTCTTCCTTGTTTGCTTTAGGAATTTTGTATAAAACAATAAAAGAGAGTAAGAACTATTTTTATGAAGACACAGGAAAGCTGCCATTTTGTGCAAGGCCTGAAGTGCACAAAACTACCTATGCACTTTGGGTATTCGCATCACATTTCTACATAATCCCTGTATGGTATTAAAACATTCCCTTTTCACAAAAGTTTAAACTGAGATCTAGATGGTGTTAGTAACTTGTTATGGTCAGCTGCTAAGTATAAACCCAGAATTCCAACTAATGTCTATTAGACTCCAGACCCCAAATTTGCCTGCCAGGGCTGGCCTGATTTAAAGCAGTACAAGATTAAAGTAATATTCTAGTTGTCTCTCTGATAAATGACATTGGTTAGCATTCTTTCATAACATCTCTCATCTCTAGGGTAGAAATTGATGAGAAAATATGAGAAGACCAAAACAAGAGGAGCAGTTGAGCTTACAGAAATGCTAACAGAATTCAAAGGGACTTGAAAAACAGATGTGCTTTAAAATATGAAAAATGCTATTTTTAAATCAAAAGTGACATTACAATTTTAGAGACTAAAATATGATATTCAAGAAAATGTCTTTCACTGAAAGAACACAAAAATGTGAACTGGTAATTCTTCATAAAGTATGTTTTTGCTGAGAACAAATTAGCCTACATTTTACCTTTACTCTTCTTTTTGGAAAGTAGAGTTATTTGAGGACAAAAGATTATTGATATAAAAGTTCATTAAGCATTTATTATATTTTTAAAAACTTATTGGAACAGAAACTACCTCATAACCATTTTAGTACTGTCAACCTAAATAACAAACAGAAAAAAAAAAAGCTGTCTAAATGAAAATGATGTTTATTCAGGAATAGGGTATTGCAATGGGAAAATATGTGTGCCACAGTAAACCACATGCACATTCAGGGAGATGAAGGAAGACAAAGGTTGTGAAAGGAAAAATGAGGGTGGGATGTGGCCGGAAAGGCCTACTAGAAGCAGCTAGTATGCATGGATTTCACGGAGAAAAAGAGAAGGGGCAAGTAAATACAGCACCTTGAACTGAAACATCTAGGTACTCGCATTGGGACTAATCAAGGAAACAACTTGACCCATGAAGAATGGATAAAAGCAAGGCAGGACAATGGCCCACCTGGAAGTAACACAGAGCCAAGGAAACCTCCCCCACCCAGGGAAGCAGTGAGTGAATGTGCAACCTCGAGAACCCATGCTTCTCCCACAGATCTTTGCAATCCTTGGGTCAGGAGATCCCTTCATGAATCCACACCACTGGAGCCTTCTGATACACAAAGCTGCATGGAGTCTCAGCAGAGCAGCTGCTCAGGCATACACAGACGCAGGAGCCTAAGACACTCAAGCTCTCTACGTTTTCCAGCAAATGTAGCTGCAACTCCAGCAAAGCAAAAATCTAGGGACCCTGATATGTATCCCTAGAAAAGAGGCTGAATCCAGAGAGCTGAGCAGTGACAGTCTGCTGGCCCCATTTCCATGGCACCTCACAGGATAAGACCCACCAACTTGGAATTCCAGTCACCCACCAGTAGCAGCGTTGCACTTCCCTGGAATGGAGCTCCTGGGTGGAGGGGCGGACCACCATCTTTGCTCTTTGGGAAACAGCCATTCCAGCTGTCAGGCTTTGGAGAGTCTGAGGCAACTGGGGACAAAGATAGTCCCCAAGAACAGCACAGTTGCTCTGTGAAAATGTGAACAAACTGCTTTTTTAAGTGAGTCCCCAATCCCACTCCTCCTCACTGAGTGGGATCTCCCAACAGAGGTCTCCAGCCAGCTCCTATAGGTACAGTCAGGCCAGCAACAGGTCAGTACCTCCATGGTACAGAGCATTCAGAGAAGGGGCAAGCTGCCATCTTTGCTGTTTCACAGCTTTCACTGGTGATACCTCCAGGCACTGGAAAATTCAAGGGAACTAGAAACTGGAGCAGGCTCCCAGCATACCATAGAAGGCCTATGGAAAAGTGGCCAGACTGTCACTTGGGTGCCTATTCCCATATCTCCTCACTGGGCAGGTCCTCCAGGTCAGGACTCCCAGTCTCTCCCTGCCAGAGCTACTGAGCCAGTAGCAGTTCAACAACTCCCTGAACAGAGTCTCCAGGGGCAAATAAAATCCTCTCTACCACTGCCTCTGCAGTGGCACTGCACTTGCTACCCTTGAACTAATGAAGGAGCAAAGACCCTAAGTGCTTTAACTATACCTCCAACAAGCTGCAGTTGACCCAAGGAGAGGAGGCAAGTCTGTCTCCCATGGGTCTCACACCCCCAGCACTGCTTATCTCTAGACAGGGATCCCTGGCTTGGGCTGACACCACAGACCTGCTCATCCTGAGTTGATTGTACTGAGTGGTTGCTGACCTGCGTCACTCTGGGTTGGAGCCCCTGGGAGACAAACAAAAGACCCTTCACCACAACCACTACTAAGGTCCTTTCCTACACTGGCTGCAAGTTGGGGAAAGAACATAAACACTGAAATTGTACAAGAGCTGCAATGCACAGCCCAGGAGTGCCAAGCCATGATCTACAGCCAGCACTCAAGGGGGACAGGCATCAATACCTTCAGTGCATGGAGAAAGAACATACCTGCAACTGTGAAGAAACATAGGGGAGCCACACAGCCAAGCAAGAGTCTACCAACTAATAAGCCTAAGTGACCTATTGGATCACACCCCAAAGCTTCAACACAAAAAGTACCTCACTAACATATCCCATTCTGAAGCCAAAGACAAGAAGTCAGCTTCAAATAAAGATCCTGCACAAAGTCTTGGTCTGGTGAAAACATCGAAAAGAAGTCTATTGACTGTATTCAATCTACACTGCTGTAAAGGAATGTTGACATGCAGAGATGAGAAAATAAACCAACTCAAGAACTCCAGTAACTCAAATGGCCAGAGTGTTGTATGTTCTCCTAATGACTGCACCATTTCTCCAACAAGAGTTCTTAACCAAGCTGACCTAGCTCTAATGACTAAAATAAAATTCAGAATAAGGATAGGAAAGAAGATCATCAATATTCAGGAGGACAGCAAAACCTGATCCAAGGAAAATAAGAATCACCATAAAGTGATATGGGAACTGAAGAATAAAACAACTAATATAAAAAAGAGCCTGGTAAAAAGGCAGCAGCCAATCAGGGACTTTTATAAACAAAGCCCCATCTTCCCGGGACAGAACACTTGGGAAAAGGGGTGTTTGTGAGTTCCACTTCAGCAGACTTAAACATCCCTGCCCAGCAGCTCTGAAGAGAGCAATGGAGCTCCCAGCACACCACTTGAACTCTGATAATGGACAGACTGCCTCTTCAAGTGGCTTCCTGACCCTTGTATATCCAAAGAGACATCTCATTCAGGAGAGCTCTGAGTGATATCTGGCAAGTACCCTTCTGGGTTGAAGCTACCAGAGGAAGGATCAGGCAGCAATCTTCACTGTTCTGCAGCCCCAGCGGGTGATCCCCAGGCAAGCAGGGTCTGGAGCGGACCTCCAGCAGTCCTGCATCAGTGAGGCCTGACTGTTAGAAGGAAAACTAAAAAACAGAAAGAAATAGCTTCCACATTAAGAGAAAGGATCCCAATGAGAGATCCCATCCGAAAGTCACCAACTTCAAAGACCGAAGGTACATAAATCCATGAAGATGGAAAGAAACCAGCACAAAAAGGCCAAAATCACCAAAAACCAGAATGCCTCTCCTCCTCCAAGGGATGACAACTCCTCTCCAGCAAAGGAACAAAACTGGATGAAGAGTGAGTGTGATGAATTGACAGAAGCAGACTTCAGAAGGTGGGTAATGACAAACTTCTCTGAGCTAAAGAAGCATGTTCTAACTCAGTGCAAGAAAGCTAATAACCTTGAAAAAAGGTTAGACAAAATACTAACTAGAATAAACAGCATAGAGAAGAACATAAATAACTTGATGGAACTGAAAAACACAGCACAAGAACTTCATGGAGCATACACAAGTTTCAATAGCCAAAATGGTCAACCAGAATGATCAATGATATCAGAGATTGAAGATCAACTCAATGAAATAAAATAAGAAAGCAAGATTAGAGAAAAGAGAGTGAAAACAAATGAACAAAGCCTCCAAAAAATGTGGAATTATGTAAAAATACCTAATCTACATTTGATCAGTGTACCTGAATGTGACTGGGAGAATGAAATCAAGTTGGAAAACACTCTTCAGGGTATCATCCAGGAGAAATTTCCCAACCTAGCAGAGCAGACCAACATTCAAATTGAGGAAATACAGAGAACACCACAAAGATATTCCTCAAGAAGAGCAACCCCAAAGCATATAATCATCAGATTCACCAGGGCTGAAATGAAGGAAAAAATGCTAAGGACAGCCAGAGAGAAAGGTCGGGTTACCCGCAAATGGAAGCCCACCAGTCTCACAGAAGCTCTCTTGGCAGAAACCCTGCAAGCCAGAAGAGAGCGGGGGCTGATACTCAACATCCTCAAAGAAAAGAACTTTCAACCTAGAATGTCATATCCAGCCAAACTAAGATTCATAAGCGAAGAAGAAATAAAATCCTTTATGGAAAAGCAATTGCTGAGAGATTTTGTTACCACCAGGCCTGACTTACAAGAGCTCCTAAAAGAAGCGCTAAACATGGAAAGGAACAACCAATACCAGCCACTCCAAAAATGTACCAAATGGTAAAGGGCATCGACACAATGAAGAAACTGCATCAACTAATGGGCAAAACAACCATTCCAAAAATGTACCAAATGGTAAAGGGCATCGACACAATGAAGAAACTGCATCAACTAATGGGCAAAACAACCATCTAGAAACAAAATGGCAGGATCAAATTCACACATAAAAATATTAACCTTAAATTTAAATGGACTAAATGCCTCAATCAAAAGACACAGACTGACAAACTGGATAAAGAGTCAAGACCTATTGGTGTGCTGTGTTTGGGAGACCCATCTCACATGCAAAGACACATATAAATCCAAAATAAAGGGATGGAGGAAGACTTACCAAGCAAATGGAGAGAAAAAAAAATAAAAAAGCAGGGGTTGCAATTCTAGTCTCTGATATAACAGATTTCAAACCAACAAACATCAAAAAAGACAAAGAAGGGCATTACATAATGGTAAAGGGATCAATGCAACAAGAAGAGCCAACTATCCTAAATATATATACGGGAGCACCTAGATACATAAAGCAAGTTCTTAATGACCTACAAAGAGACTTAGACTCTCACATAATAATAGTGGGAGACGTTAACAACCCACTGTCAATATTAGACAGATCAATGAGACAGAAAATTAATAAGGATATCCAAGACTTGAACTCAGAGCTGGACAAAGTGGACCTAATAGACATCTACAGAACTCTCCACCCTAAATCCACAGAATATACATTCTTCTCAGCATGACATTGCAGTTACTCTAAAATTGACCACATAATTGGAAGTAAATAAAAAAAAAAAAAAAAAAAAAAAACAGAAATCATAACAACCAATCTCTCAGGCCACAGTGCAATAAAATTAGAACTCAGAATTAAGAAACTCACTCACAACTGCACAACTACATGGAAACTGAACAACCTGCTCCTGAATGACTACTGGATAAATAATGAAATGAAGGCAGAAATAAAGATGTTCTTTGAAAGCAATGAGAACAAAGACACAATGTACCAGAATCTCTGAGACAAATTTAAAGCAGTGTCTAGAGGGAAATTTATAACACTAAATGCCCACATGATAAACAAGGAAAGATATAAAATTGACACCCTATTGTCACACTTAAAAGAACTAGAGGAGCTGGGTCAAACAAATTTGAAAGCTAGCCGAAGACAAGAAATAACTAAGATCAGAGCAGAACTGAAGGAGATAGAGACACAAAAAACCCTTCAAAAAATCAATGAGTCCAGGAGCTGGTTTTTTGAAAAGATCAACAAAATAGATAGACCACTAGCCAGACTAATAGAAAAGAGAGAAGAATCAAATAGATGCAATAAAAAATGATAAAGGCATCCCCTTTATCATTTGGTATCACCACCGAATCCACAGAAATACAAACTACCATCAAAGATTATACAAACACTTCTATGCACATCAACCAGTAAATCTAGAAGAAATGGATAAATTCCTGGACACTTACACCCTCCTAAGACTAAACCAGGAAGAAGTTGAATCCCTGAATAGACCAATAAAAAGATCTGAAGTTGAGGCAGCAATTAATAGCCTACTAACCAAAAAAAAGTCCAGGACCAGACAGGTTCACAGCTACATTCTACTAGATGAACAAAAAGGAGCTGGTACCATTCCTTCTGAAACTATTCCAAACAATACACAAAGAGGGAATTCTCCCTAACTCATTTTATGAGACCAACATCATCCTGATACCAAAACCTGGCAGAGACACAACTAAAAAAAGAAAATTTTGAGCCAATATCCATGATGAATATTGTGAAAATCGTCAATACTGGCAAAGTGAATCCAACAGCACATTAAAAAGCTTATGCATCACTATCAAGTCGGCTTCATCCCGGGGATGCAACGCTGGTTCAACATATACAAGTCTATAAACGTAATCCACCACATAAACAGAACCAAAGACAAAAACCACATGATTATCTCAATGGATGCAAAGAAGGCCTTCACAAAATTCAACACCCCTTTATGCTAAAAACTCTCAAGACACTAGATTTCAAAATAATGAAAGCTATTTATGACAAACCCACAGCCAATATCATACTGAATGGGCAAAAACTGGAAGCATTCCCCTTGAAAACTGGCACTAGACAAGGGTGCCCTCTCTTACCACTCCTATTCAAAAAAGTATTGGAAGTTCTAGCCAGATCAATCAGGCAAGAAAAAGAAATAAATGGTATTCAAATAGGAAAAGAGGAAGTCAAATTGTCTCTATTTGCACATGACATCATTGTATATTTAGAAGATCCCATCATCTCAGCCCAAAATCTCCATAAGATGATAAACAACTTCAGCAAAGTCTCAGGATACAAAATCAATGTGCAAAAATCGCAAGCATTCATATACACCAATAACAGACAAACAGAGAACCAAATCATGAGGAACTCCCATTCACAATTGCTACAAAGAGAATAAAATACCTAGGAATACAACAAACAAGAAACATGAAGACATCTTCAAGGAAAACTACGAACCACTGATCAAGGAATAAAGGGGACACAAACAGATGGAAAAACATTCCATGCTCATGGTTAGGAAGAATCAATATTGTGAAAATGGCCATACTGCCCAAAGTAATTTATTGATTCATTGCTATCCCCATCAAGCTACCAACTACCTTCTTCACACAAATAGAAAAACCACCTTGAACTTCATATGGAACCAAAAAAGAGCCCACATAGCCAAGACAATCCTAAGCAAAAAGAACAACACTGAAGGCATCACACTACCTGACTTACAACTATACTACAAGGCTACAGTAATCAAAACAGCATGGCACTGGTACTAAAACAGATATAGACCAATGGAACAGAACAGAGGCCTCGGAAGTAATGCCACACATCTACAACCATCTGATCTTTGACAAACCTCACAAAAACAAGCCATGAGGAAAGGATTCCCTGTTTAATAAAAGGTGTTGAGAAAACTGGCTAGACATGTGCAAAAGCAGAAACTGGACCCCTCCCTTATACCTTAGGCAAAAATTAACTCCAGATGGATTAAAGATTTAAACATAAGACCTAGCACCATAAAAACTCTAGAAGATAACCTAGGCAATACCATTCAGGATATAGGCATAGGTATAGACTTCATGACTAAAACACTAAAGGCAATGGCAACAAAAGCCAAAATAGACAAATTAAACTTAAGAGCTTCTGCACAGCCAAAGAAACATTCATTAGAGTGAACCAGCAACCAACTGAATGGGAAAAAGATTTTGCGATCTACCCATCTAACAAAGGGCTAATATCCAGAAGCTACAAAGAAGTTAAACAAATTTACAAGAAAAAACAAACCCCATGAAAAAGTGGGCAAAGGATATGAACAGACACTTCTTAAAAGAAGACATTTATGCAGCCAACAAACATGTGAAAAAATGCTCATCATCACTGGTCATCAGAGAAATGCAAATCAAAACCATATTGAGATACCATCTCATGCCAGTTAGAATGGCAGTCATTAAAAAATCTGGAGACAACAGATGCTGAAGAGGATGTGGAGAAATAGGAACACTTTTACACTGTTGGTGAGAGTGTAAATTAGTTCAACCATTGTGGAAGACAGTGTGGTGATTCCTCAAGGACCTAGAAATAGAAATTCCATTTGACCCAGCAATCTCATCACTGGGTATATACCCAAAGGATTATAAATCATTCTGTTTTAAAGACACATGCACATGTATGTTCATTGCAGCACTGTTTACAATAGCAAAGACTTGGAACCAACCCAGATGCCCATCAATGATAGAGTGGATAAAGAAAATGTGGCACATATACACCATGGAATACTATGCAGCCATAAAAAAGGAAGAGCTCTTGCGCTTTGCAGGGACATGGGTGAAGCTGGAAACCATCGTTCTCAGCAAACTGACACAAAACAGAAAACCAAACACCTGATGTTCTTACTCATAAGTGGGATTTTAAGAATGAGAACACATGGACACAGGGAGGGGAACATCACACACTGGGGCCTTTTGGGGGGTGGTGGGGCTAGAGGAGGGATAGCATGGCTAGAGGGGTGGGGAGATTGGGAAGGGATAGCATTAGGAGAAATACCTAGTGTAGGTGACAGGGAGATGGATGCAGCAAACCACCATGGCATGTGTATATCTATGTAACAGTCCTGAACAATCTGTGCATGTACCCCAGAACTTAAAGTATAATAATATTTTTTAAAAAGAGGCTGATGGGTCTAAAAGAGCCAAATAACACAATATAAGAATTTCACAATGCAATCACAAGTATTAGCAGCAGAACATATCAAGCTTAGGAAAGAATCTCACATCAAAATAAAGAAAAAAGAATAAAAAGGAATGAACAAAATCTCTCAGAAATCTGGGATTATGTAGAGGCTGAATTCACTAATCACTAATATCACTGAAAGGGAGGGGAAGAAAGCAAACAACTTGGAAAACGTATTTCAGGGCATTATCCCTGAAAGCCCCCCCAACCTTGCTAGAGAGGCCAAGAGTCAAATTCAAGAAATAAAGAGAAGCGCAACATTCTACACAGGAAGATTATCCCCAAGACACATAATCATCAGATTTCCCAAGGTCAAAATAAAAGAAAGAATGTTACACATGTTGAGAGAAAGGGCAGCTCACCTACAAAGGAGACACGATCAGGCTGACAGCAGACCTCTCAACTGAGACCCTACAAGCCAGAAGAGATTGGAGGCTTAGATTCAACATTCTTAAGGGAAAAAAAAAAAAATCTTCAACTAAGAATTTTATATCCAAACAAACTAAGCTTCCTAAGTGAAGGAGGAATAAGATCCTTTGCAAATAAGCAAATGTTGAAGGATCTTGTTACTACCAGACCTGCCTTACAAGAGATCTTGAAAAGTGCACTAAATATGGAAAGGAAAAAGTCTGCTATCAGCTAATACAAAAACATACTTAAACACACAGACCAGCATCACTATAAAGCAACCACACAAACAAGCCAACATAATAACCAGTTAATGACACAATGACATGATCTAGTCCACACATATCAATACTAACCTTGAATGTGAATGGGCTAAAT
The DNA here is from genome assembly GCF_001604975.1 of Cebus imitator. Lineage (NCBI taxonomy): Eukaryota > Metazoa > Chordata > Mammalia > Primates > Cebidae > Cebus > Cebus imitator. Next base: position 1,594,908 of record NW_016107762.1, read on the forward strand.
GCCCTACTTACAAGGCACAGAGTGGCAAGTTGGATAAAAAAGCAAGACCTAATAATATGCTGTCTTCAAGAGACCCATCTCACACAAAATGACACCCATAGCCTCAAAATAAAGGAATGGCAAAAAACCTACCAAGCAAATGGAAAACAGAAAAAAAGCAGTACTTGCAATCCTAATTTCAGATAAAAGAAACTTCAAACCAACGAAGATCAAAAAAGACAAGGAAGGGCATTGCATAATGGTAAAGGTTTCAATTCAACAAGAAGAGTTTTACTATTCTAAATAGATATACGCCCAACACAGGAGCACTCAGATTCAGGAAGCAAGTTCTTAGAGACCTATAACAAGACACAGACTCTCACACAATAGTAGTGGGAGATTTCAACACTCCTCTCATAATATTAGACAGATCTTTGAGGCAGAAAATTAACAAAGATATTCAGGACCTGAACTAAACATTGAACCAAATGGATCCAATAAAACTCTACAGAACTCTCCACCCCAAAACAACAGAATATACATTCTTCTCTTTACTACATGGCACATACCCTAAAATCTACCACATAGTTGGACATAAAACAATCCTCAGCAAATGCAAATAAAAATCTAAATCATACCAAACACACTGTCAGACCACAGTGCGATGAAAACAGAAGTCAAGACTAAGAAAATCATTCAAAACTGTTTAATTACATGGAAATTAAACAAATGCTCCTGAATTACTTTTTGGTAAATAATAAAATTTAGGCAGAGATCAATAAGTTTTTGAAACTATTGAGAATAAAGATACCATGTTCCAGAATCTCTGGGACATAGCTAAGGCAATGTAAAAGGGAAATTCATTACACTAAATGCCCACATTTTAAAAAGTCAGAAAGATCTCAAGTTAACAACCTAACATCACAACTGAAAAAAAAATTAGAGAAACAAAAACAAATCAACCCCAAAAACTAGCAGAAGAAAAGAAATAAACAAAATAAAACCTGAACTGAAGGATATTGAGGCATGAAAAACCACTCAAAAGATTAATGAATCTAAGAGTTTGTTTTTTGAAAAAAGTAATAAAATAGGCCACTAGCTTGGCTAATAAAGCAGAAAAGAGAAAAGATCCAAATAAACATAATTTGAAATGATGAATGGAATGTTACCACTGACCCCACAGGAATAAAAATAACCATCAGAATCTGCTAAGAACACCTCCATACACACAAACTAGAAAACCTAGAAGAGATGGATAAATTCCTGGACACAAACACCTTCCCAAGACTGAACCCAGAAGAAACTGATTTCCTGAACAGAATAACAAAAAGTTGTACAATTGAATCGATAATAAATATCTGACCAACCAAAATAAACCCCAGGACCTGATGGATTCACAGCCAAATTCTACCAGATACACAAAGAAGAACTGTTACCATTCCTACAAAAGCTATTCCAAAAAATTGAGGAGAAGGGACTCCTCCCCAACTCATTCTATGAGGCCAGCATTATCCTGATACCAAAAAACTGTCATAGACACACACAAACACACACAAAAAAACTTCAGGCCAATATCTTTCATTAAATCAAGATGGATTAAATATTTTAACGTAAAACTCAAAACTATAAAAACTGGAAGACAACCTAGGCAATACCATCCTGGACATAGAAATGGGCAAATATTTTATGACAAAGACACCAAAAGCAATTGCAAATCCAAACTATCGTTAGATACTATCTCACACTAGTCAGAATGGCTGCTATTAGAAAGTAAAAAAAAAAAAAAATAACAAATGCTGGCGAGGTTGTGGAGAAAAGGAAATGCTTATACACTGCTGGTGGGTGTATTCAACCATTGTGGAAGATAGTGTGGCAATTCCTCAAAAACCTAAAGACAGAATTACCATTTTACCCAGCAATCTCATTACTAGATATATACTGAAAGGAATATAAATTGTTCTATTATAAAGACACATGCACACACATGTTCATTGCATTTTTCACAATAGTAAAGGTATGCAATCAACCTAAATGCCCATCATTTAGGTAACTGGATAAAGAAAATGTGGTACATATACACCATAGGATACTATGCAGCCATGAAAAAGGAATGAGATTATGTCTTTTGCAGGAACATGGATGGAGGTAGGGCTATTTTCCTCAGCAAACTAATACAGGAACAGAAAACCACCTATTGCATTTATCATTTATAAGTGGGAGGTAAATGATGAGTATGAACACAAGGAAAAACAGAGACTGGGGTCTTCTCAACGGTGAAGATCGGGAGGAGGGAGAAAAGCAGAAAAGATTAACTATTGAGTACTGGCTTAATTCCCAGGTGATGAAAGAATCTGGATAACTAACCTCTGTGAAATAATGTAACAAACCTTCACATGTACTCGTGAACCTAAAATAAAAGTTTAAAAAAAATAAGCAGAATTATATAACCGTTTTGAGATAATTATCTTTGGCTACAAAGATTAATAACAAAGATGATGCCAGTCTGAGTTTGGACAGGCCATTAGTTGCTGGGCAGATATCCTCACTGAAGTATTTTTTTTGTAAGGTTGTGATGACTTTTGTGCATTGTTGTGGTTTCTGTAGAGTCTTTTGCGGGAGTTTTTGTTATCTGGCATCTAAGTGTGAGAAGCCTCTAATCATAGTCCTCCCCAGATCTACATGACTCCATTTTGATTCCAACCACTTTCACATTTGTTTTTGATTAAGATTGTTCTCTGAAGTATCACAGATTAATCATCTTGTAGTTAGGTTTTGATTGTCCTTCAGTACACAAATGGACCTGCTGAGTTGCTGGTCTGTCCCACACTGGAGAGAGTGATTGGCAACAGAGAGTCAACGTCAAACTCCATTTAGAAACATTTTAGCAGCAAGGGAAGTTTGAATGGATAGCTCTCCAGCCACTCCTCAGGTGGCTCTTCTCTTTTAAAGATAGGGTTATTTGGGAATGAAAGACTATTGAAACAAAAGATTGTTGAGACTCTATTATATTCTAAGCATATCGGAACAGAAACTATCTCAGAATCATTTAAGTGTCTGATCTCACCACCAATATCTCAGAACCTAGGCCCACAGTAGAAACTAATAAAAAATCTCATTGAATGAATAAAAGATTTATTGACTGATAAGTAAATGAATGGTCACTCACACTTGTGACATGTATAACTTCTGGGAGATCCTGTGACCTGAGTTTCCCAGGCTCCTATTTGATTTAGTTCTTTTCATTCTCATAGCCCAGACAAACCTTCTTGATGCCATTGTGATCCTTCACACTGGAGAACTAGTCAAGCAGTTAATCATAGCCGGTGATTTCTTCCAGCTGCAGAGGGAAATTTCACTCTCACTGTGACTCAGCTCTTTTCCACTGCTTATTTGATTTGCTGTTTGTTGAATAAATCTGGTTGAGTTTGACAAAAATGTCTCCCAGGAAGTGTTAAAATAAATAGGTCTTGGTAAGGTGTCTCCTAGACATTTAAAACAAAAACAGCAACAAAAAACTTCACAAAAATAATTGTTTGGTTAACGGGCTATCCTTTGATTAAAATTGAAAGCATTTGATTTAAAACTGGCTGGTAGAACTTTAATTTACTAAGTAGTTTGCATTTAGGTATCAGTATTGTCTTTCAAGTATAAGAAGGTGGTCATCTTTTTGCACTATGTTTAAAAGGATTTGTGAGTTAGTGTTGCCTGGTGTGCTCAGACTCTAAATGTATATGATGGGTTACTCTTGCAGTACTTGGGCAGCCCCATCTCTAAATATTTTGTTCCTTTCAATATGAGTATGTTTCCCTGCCTCTTCATGTCTGGCTGCCCACTTGGGATGTTACAGAACTACCCTCAGTTGCCCAGTGAGCCACTGATGATACAGAATGTGTACCTGCCCTTAGAGTGTCTTCCAGAATCCACTTTCTGATGTCCTGTGTTTGTCTGGATACATTTGGTGTTCCTGTACACACACTTTCTTCACTCCTCATTGTAGACTCTGCCTGGAGAGGAGAAATACTATAATATTCCTTTTGGCTAAAGACCCCTTTAGTGTTCATTTCATAGGGCTGACATTACAAGGTACACAACGTCGTAGCTTAAAACAACAGAAATTTGTTATTTCATAGTTTCTAAAGGCCAGAAGTCCAAAATCAAAGTGTCATCAGGATTGGATACTCCTAGAGTCTCTGAGGCAGAATCTGTTCCATGCCTTTCCCCTAGCTTCCGGTAGTTACCAGCAGTCTTTGGCATCCTTTGGCTTGTAGATGTATCACTCCAATCTCTGCCTCTGTGGTCACATGCTGTTCTCCTCTGTGTGTCTTTTTGCATCTTCACCTAGCCTTCCTATAAGGACACTAATCGTTCAATTTAGAGCTCACCCTAATTCAATACAACCTCATCTTAACTACTTACATTACATCTGCAAGAATCCTATTTTCAAATAAGGCCACATTCTGAGGTTCTGGTGTACATGAATTTTGGAGGAACACAATTCAATCCAATATACCCCCTTTCCTCCCAGCTGTGTCTTACAAGAGCACAAGGCATCATTCAACCTTTTTTGAGATTTTGCCCACACCCTAAACCTGTATATATATGTGTGAGCTCATTCATCTAAAGAGAAAATAACTAGAAAGCTAGGTTTTTGTCATTTAAATACACATTTAAGAGTGGCAGCTCAGAGAAAATAATGTGCATGTAAATTATTCAAAGCTTACCTGGTGGTATCCTAATAAGGGTAGTTACCTCGCAGTGGGCAGGCTTATTACAGATCTTCAGTAATGATAATAAAAGCTAACACTTGTCAATCATAAACAGTTTTTCAGGGAATATTTCAAACATTTCATAAATGGCATCTCATTGAATCTTTGTAATAAGTTTCTGAAAGAAGCACTAAATTGGTATTATCCTTCTTTTAAAGGTGAAGAAATGAAGGCTTGCAGAAATTAGGAAATTTATCAAAAGTAACAGTATTCTTAAATGGACGTCAGAGTCCAGAGATTAAACTTTCAAACACTTCAGTGTGGTCACCTTATAAAAAATACATTATCTTCTCCATTTGGCAGATGAGAAAAAATTTGGTACAAGAAATTAAGTCATTTGTCTGAAGTGTTATAGCCAGTATATCTGAAATGAAAATCCTGATCTGTTTTCCCTTAAATCTAAATTCTTTTTATAGCACGTGATTGTAGGTTTGTTTCTACAGGGGCCCAGGTGATGACAGCATTGGAAGAAAGTGGGTAGCTGGCTCTTTGAGAATTCAGCAGATTTAAAAAAAAAGGAGATTGAACCATTGATAGCAACCTCTATGGTTTCCCCAACAGTTTGTTAAACCCACACTAGCCTGACTGTGCCTGAGTTTGAATTTGGGAGCCCTTTCTTTCCTTTTGACACTGGGATTCTGTGAGCAAGACACTGCCCTGTGTGCCATGGATGGGACACAGAAACTCCCATTTAGGGAGCTTCATGCTGTTAATACTGACTATACTGATACCTAAATGTAAGCTACTTAGTAAATGAAAGCTCTACGAGCCAGAATTTTTAAATACTTAAAATTGTAAGTATTTAAAAGTAATACTTACAATTTTAATCAAGGGATAGCCCATTTCTTAATTAAATGATGATGGCTCAACTTAGAACTTGGTGTTAGGAGTCAGACCACTTACTGGCTTCCAGCTCATTTCCTTTCCTCTGTTTTTCCTTTTTTCTTCTTCTTATTTATCCCCTTTTTTCAACTACTTTATAAATATTTCCAAAATTCACCAGTAGGCTTCATGTCACCCAGGTAGCATATCATTTCCCCTTTGAGATTATCTTGAGGTTTATTTTAAATTGTACCTGTCTCTTTCTCTAAAATGAACAATATCATCTGCTTTGTAAGAGTTTTATAATCAAATGAGATAAGTATTTAGTGATATGATAAACATTAGCTACAATCAATTGAAGGAACATTCAGTAAAAAAAAAGAGAGATATAGAGCATACTTTAACTAAGGTAATATCTAGCAAATTACATAACATAATTTCAGATAAAAGGAGGCTACCTACTCTCCTTCTTACAAAATGGCAAAAATTTGGCCAGATCTCTGACTTTCAGGCAACTTTTGGTATAAAATATCCTGCTCTACTTTTTCCATAAAGCAATAAAATATTTCAGAAATTCTTCCATTTTAGTGTTCAAGTTACATTTCCAACACTAGGTCTCAAATATGGAAGTGACAACAACAGCATCAATGACAAAACCCTTTACCAAACTATGCACTGATTTTTAATTAATTTAATTCACCATAGTTTAGGTGAAGTTAAACCTTTTATTTTAAAATTAGAAGTTCTTCATTTTGAAGAAATTCAGGACAAACCACAGCTTCTTGTCAGTTTTGACCTCTCTTACACAATTATAGCTCTGACCTCAATTTAGCCACCAGCTTCCTCATAGTTATGTAATACCTGGTCTTGTCCTTAGTCAGCACTGTCATAAGACTCAATCTTGTCACAAAACTTCATTCCTAGGACTATGGAAAAAAAAAAAAACACAAAACAAACCAATAGAAAAACAAGGCCATGGCCACAGTGTTATCTGACCATGATTCTTCAGCCATGTCCAGGGCTATTTCCTCCAGAAGTGTGTTTAGCTGAGGAACTTCAGATTTAATATCAGGCACCTATTCCTTAAGACTCAGTTGAGCTCCTCCTTTTGCTTTTATCACTTAAAATAAATACACATTTTATACTCATACATCATTTCCATCTTTCCCAGGCAAATTATAGAAGAAATGAGAGAGCACACCTATGTCATCTGAGAGGAAACTGGCAAAGACAAGTCAACTCTTTGGAGATGCTATGCTTGACCTCGATAATGACACAAAAAATGATAAAGGCTGCAGTGCCAGTCTTGAAAGACCGAAAGCACAGGGCATATCTCACAAAGCATAGTCTTTGGAATGAACCAGGATTATCTAATACATAGTTTTCAGCTGTGAGCTGTGTTTCTTAAACCATCTTTGGTGAAGACCCATTCTGTTCCTCCTCCAGTTCATCACAGACTGATCTTCTTATAAAACAGAATAAAAATGGATTACTAGAAAAATAAATGAAAAACAAAATATTTTTGCTTTTGTTGCAATTTCTTTTTGCATCTTCCCCATGAAATCTTTGCCTGTGCCTATGTCCTGAATAATATTGCCTAGATTGTCTTCCAGAGTTTTTATAGTTTTGGGTTTTACATTTAAGTATTTAGTCCATCTTGAGTTAATTTTTGTTTATGGTATAAGAAAGGGGTCTAGTTTTAATTTTCCGCATATGGCTAGCCTGTTATTCTAGCACCATTTATTAAATAGTGAATTCTTTCCCCATTGCTTGTTTTTGTCAGGTTTATTGAAGATCAGATAATTGTAGGTATGTGGTCTTATTTATGGGTTCTCTGTTTTGTTTTGGTGGTCCACATGTCTGGTTTTGTACCAGTACCCTGCTTTTTTGGTTACTGTGGCCCTCTAGTGTTGTTTGAAATCAATAGCATGATGCATCCAGCTTGTTCTTTTTGCTTAGAGTTGCCTTGGCTATTTGAACTCTTTTTTGGTTCAATATGAATTTTAAAATAGTTTTCTCTAGTTCTGTGAAGAATGTCATTGGTAGTTTAATGTGAATAGTACTGAATCTATAAATTGCTTTGGGCACTATGGCCATTTTAATGATACTGATTTTTCCTATCCATGAACATGGAATGTTTTTCCATTTGTTTGTGCCATCTCTGATTTCTTTGAGCAGTGGTTTTTAGTTCTCATTGTAGAGATCTTTCACCTCCCTTCCTAACAGTATTCCTAGTATTTTATTCTTTTTGTAGCAATTGTGATGGAAGCTCATTTGTGATTTCACTCTCATCTTGACTGTTGTTAGTGTGTAGGAATGCTAGTGATTTTTTTGTGCATTAATTTTGTATCTCCAGACTTTACTGAAGTTGTTTATTGGCTTAAAAAGCTTTTGGGCTAAAATTATGGGGTTTTCTAGATATAGGATCATTTCATCTACAAACAGAGAGAGTCCAGTTTCTTAAATGCCTTCCTCAAGATACATTTTGCTATCTGTGGGACCAAGAGGAAGTTATCTAAAATCTCTGAGCTCTTGTTTCTTAAATGTCTTCCTCAAAGGATCATTGTGAGTTTTCAATGAAATAACCCACAAAAATGGATTATATATTAGTGTCTGGCAGGTAGTAGGATTACTCAAGTGTTAACTCTCATCCTCATTTCCAGAGCTGACATCTATCCAATATGCCCTGAAATGGCAAGCCAGCTGGCATCTATTAAACTAGGCTGCAGATCCAATAATTGATCAGTGCCCATGTCTTTTGGATTGATAAATATTTTGAAGATTTTGAATATTACATCTATTAATCATGTTTCTTATGCAGAATCTGTTCAAAGTTATAGTGCCAGCATTATATATTAATAAATTGGTACCTCGTTTATCAATTTTTCATGTACATAATTAATGTGAATCAGATTTCAGAATCTAATCAAACTCAGATCTCTAATCAAAATCAGGCTCTCAAACTTATATAGCTGAGAATTTTTTAGACCCAAGATAACATCATCATACTATAGGAATCCCAGGGAGATGAGACTCAATATTATCCCGGATCTGCCCTTAATCACCTTAAAACAATCTGAAACACAAGGAGCGCCTGGGTGGAGAGCAAAACAGAAATAGCTGATTCACTGTGAGAGCAGCATTCCCATTGTTCTTGGAAGCTCCAGACAGCAGTGGAGTTTCATCAGCTCAATAAGGTGAAAAAAAAAAAACAGTTAAGAAGTTAATGAGTGTTGTGGTTTTCATCACATTTATAAAATTGTATTAGGTTGTTGCAAAAGTAATTGCAGTTTTCACATTAAAAGTAATGGATTACTTTTGCACCAACTTATTAGTAAATTGTTATTTGTGCCTCCTCTTTCTCTTTCACCCTCCTCACCCATCCTTGCAAATACTCCCACATTTCAAGGTTCATGTGATATGATTATTTTTGAAGACTTAGACTTCCAAGTACTTTCCAGTTTACCTCCTGAGATATGTTGATCTAAGTATAGATCCATTATGGCTTCTGATCTCTAGTAGACAGAAATAGCAGCTTATTGGGGTGAATGAAGGAAGTCATAATGACCTCTGCTGGCTGCAACCTAGATGTGTACTCTTCACTATCCCTTGCATTTCCAATGATCAGTTCTTATATTTCATGTCTTAGGTCATACTGAAGTTAGTCTAACCTCTCCCACAGTGCAGGAGTTTGGTCTGTATTCTTTCTTACAGATGGTTGTGCCCTTTTCATGATAAGCAGCTCAAAACCTTCATAAGTAAATCTAATTAAGATTGGAAATCTCTTCTCCATATAGATACCAACTTAGTCTTAAGAGTTTCACTCATTTTTCTACTTCCAGGCTTTAGAAAATATAAGGGGGTACTTCCTCCTTCCTACAAAAACCCTGAGAGACCTCTTTTTCCCAAATAAAGCCTGGCCAATATGAAACAGTTTAAAGCAAAACTTCAAGAGTTGAGGTGTGGTGGGGAGTCAAGGAGCTTTCTTCCAGACCTGCCGCTGACCACACTGCTGCAGCATGAGGTCCTAAGTATGTGCAAAGCTCTGCAATGAAGAATTGGTTCAAGGCCACTTCTGGTGTTAATATTCTTCAAATTTTAGTGACATGAGTCCTGAGGGAAACAGATGCAAAGAGAGAACATTTAACTTGATGTAATGAGATACTGAACATCTCCCAGAGCCATGTCTGTGTTCTTCCCAAGGTTGTGCCTCCCGTCTTCCAGGTTTTAGGCACACTCCCTTTCTAGCTGCTGTGTTTTGAGGCCAGTTCTTCCCTACCAGAAACAGCCTTTAGGCTCAGTCTCTGTAAAGAACTGCTAGGTCTTAGCACCTTGGAGTTATTTTCAACGTATCCTTAGTCGCATACATCACAAAATTGATTCTTCTGTGCTTTTTAAGAGAGATAATGAGTAGGAAAACTAAACAACTTGGGTGTTTTTTGTTTTTTGTTTTTCACAATCCTTGACCTCCTTGAAATGAAATTCCCATCAGCCAGCATGCTGATTTCATGTGCTGAGTGAAATGGAGAGTTTATGTGAAGTGGATGTGAAGCCCTAACCTTGTGAAAAATCTGCTTTGGATTCCCTTCTTGAGTAGGCTGTGCATGCAGAAACAAATTTTCTGAAACTACCAAGCACAATCTCACTTGGCAGTTCTGAAAGCTGGCATGGTGTGCCTGAAAAGGATTAGCAAAGCGTGACAAATCAGGGCAGAGTTGCAAACGCCTGATCTCTGCCCTACTCCTGGTACAGCTTCATTCTTAGTTGACTTGGCAGAGCTGATGATAGGAAAGGATGATTTTCAGCTTGCCTCTAGCCATAGGATTTACCACCTGAGTTTACAGTGTTGGAGAAAGAAAATTTTAGAGACAATGGCAAGAATAAAACCGACCCTCAAGGTTTGGAGTTTACTAAAGCAGAATGTAAGTGAGCAGCATTCACCCTAATACTGGGTGACTAGTTGTATGCCACTCAGTAAGTACAATTGTATAACTATTTATGTTATTAAGAATGAGCCATAGAAAAAAACTAACAAGCCCATTCAAAAGTGGGCAAAGGATATGAACAGACACTTTACAAAAGAAGACATACATGAGACCAACAAACATATGAAAAAATGCTCATCATCACTGGTCATCAGAAAAATGCAAATCAAAACAACATTGAGATACCATCTCACGCCAGTTAGAATGGCGATCATTAAAAAATCTGGAGACAACAGATGCTGGAGAGGATGTGGAGAAATAGGAACACTTTTACACTGTTGGTGGGAGTGTAAATTAGTTCAACCATTATGGAAGACAGTGTGGCGATTCCTCAAGGACCTAGACATAGAAATTCCATTTGACCCAGCAATCCCATTACTGGGTATATATCCAAAGGATTACAAATCGTTCTACTATAAGGACACATGCACACGAATGTTCATTGCAGCACTGTTTACAATAGCAAAGACCTGGAACCAACCCAAATGCCCATCGACGATAGACTGGATAGGGAAAATGTGGCACATATACACCATGGAATATTATGCAGCCATCAAAAACGATGAGTTCGTGTCATTTGTAGGGACATGGATGAACCTGGAAACCATCATTCTCAGCAAACTGACAGAAGAGCAGAAGATCAAACACCGCATGTTCTCACTCATAGGCGGGTGTTGAACAATGAGAACACATGGACACAGGGAGGGGAGCACTACACACTAGGGTCAGTTGGGGGGAAATAGGGGAGGGACGGTGGGTGGTGGGGAGCTGGGGAGAGATAGCAAGGGGAGAAATGCCAGATGTAGGTGATGGGGAGGAAGGCAGCAAATCACACTGCCACGTGTGTACCTATGCAACAATTTTGCATGTTCTTCACATGTACCCCAAAACCTAAAATGCAATAAAATAAATAAATGGGGAAAAAAAAAGAATGAGCAATAAACGGAGATACTTTCTTCCCTTCTTAACCTTAGGGAAATACCGATTTAATATTCAGTTAGTGTTTGATAGTTTAATAAGTTTAAAAACACTTTCACACTGGTGCTTTACAGCAAGCTCTGAAGTGGATATTATTTCCTCCCTTTGTGAAGGTTGGAGCATTTAGTGTCTCACTCTAAGTGCCTTTCCAGTCCCTACTAGAGCACATAGCTAGTTCTTCTGATGGCACTGACACTTTTCACTTCTCTGCTGTCATTTTGAAACTGGAGTGAGAACACTTCTGGACAAGGTCCATAACAGAAGGTGGTTACTGAAGGGCGAAGGAGCAGGGCTGTGAGAGATTGGTGCTGATAATTCAAAGCTAACATGACCCTGTAAGCCTCCCATACTCACAGACTTCCACACTCACAGGTGATGCAGAGCATGGACAGGATGACTGACTAGTCTCCATTTGACTGGGACTTTCCTGGATTGGGCACTGAAAATCTTGCATCCTGGGAATTCCCTCAAGTCTGTTCAAACCAATGGCTGGTCAACCCGTGTGTGGATCATATTTTCCCTCTTTGGTTCCATGTAAATTTCTGGTAGCACTTCTGGGTTCAAAAGACTTAGTCCCCAAACTCCTAGGAAATTCTGGCAGCTTCCAGGACCTCACTGTCAATTGCTGCAAGACAGTTTTACTGAGCCAGGACTCCAGGACATTTGGTCTCAAGTGGTTACATATTTAAATATTCAAGCAACCAATCCATAATAATCATCATCACCCAAGCAGCCAACTGGAGTCAAGTTAATAGTAATGACATCTGCTACTGATTATAACCCAGGCAGTATACTTCAGTGCTTTCTGACCCTCACCACCAATCCTCAGGACTCCCATACAATGTGGCTATCATTAGTCTCTTTTAATGAATATGGAAGCTGAAGTCATACATATTTAAAGCAAGACTCCAGGCCCCGAACCAAGTGAATCTAATTCCAAAGCCCATATTCCTGTAGTATACTTTTAAAAGTTCCTCTGTGTTCCTCTGTATCCAGACCTGAGGAAATGACAGTTGCATGGGTACTTTGAGGTAATCATTAAAGGCTTTTGTAAACTTTGGGAGTGGGACCAGGCTCACAGTAACTAGGAGATTGAGTACCCTGAGAGTTCTGGCCCAGAATTTCATAGAAACATGGTGTTTAGAAGAAAGAGTCATCTGGTAAATTCTCTAAACCTAAAATTAAGACTCAGTGGCTATATATCCAACCTGATCAATTTTTTTTTATGACCTTCCAAGATTCAGCTTTTGGCATTATATCATCCAATCAAGTCTCATGGAGACTGGATTAGGACCATTAAAACTTACTCAGATATTAAGCCTCACTTGATACTTTTTATATAAAAATTTTTAAAATTAATATGCTACAGATTTTTGTCAAGCCCTTAAGTGGTAGTTTATCAATTCAGCGCTTTTGCATTTGTGCTGGCACCACCTATGTTGGAACTCATTTGCCTTTGTCTATAAGTAAACAATTTCCTGTTTGAAAGTATGAATACCTGTCCTTGCCCACACCTGTGTAAGTTTGTCTGATATTGCCTGCAAACATACTGGAGTTATTCAGCATTTACTGATAAAACAATGGTGCTTACTCACAAGCCAAATCAACCAGCAATGCTTTTTCCTGGTAGATTTAATTTGGCTAATGAGTTACAGTAGCAAATTCTAATTACAAATTCTGAATTTGACATAATATCCAATTTTAAATTGGATGTACATTTACTATATTATATTGAGAGAGTGATTTGTGAAAAAATTTATACTCATTTTTGAAAAGAAACCTTTGCTTGAATCTAACATATAAACTCTTAACAAGTTTCATCTCTGGGTTGGTAAGAGTTCAGGTTCTGGATTTCATAACCTCAACAGCTTTGTCTGAAGACTTGGAAAACCTGCTTCACTGGATCACTTCACAAGAGTAAAATCTTTTTGTGTAAAGTTTTCTTGGAGGTGATGGTGTACCAGAGAGCTGACCAACTATAGTCAAAAATAACATATACTTACTTGGACATTCTCCTATCAAAATGGTAGCTCCAGAAGCTTCTGGTGCCATTGCAGCATATATGAAGAAATAGTGATTTGTAATGGTTAAACAGCTACTCACGAAGACCTAGGTACTTGCCCAAGTAAATCAAAGCCCTCTAGCATTTGAGAGCCAGTATGCAGGCAGGATTTCAATTTCTCTTGAGCTCCTGAACTATGTTATGTTGGTGCCATAAACAAACTGTACAACCATTATAAGACAACTCTGTGGTTAATATTAATTGAGGTCAGATGATAATTTCTCTATGTGCAGACACAGGAAGTTGTATTTAACTCTCTATACCTAAAATACTGAGAAACCGCAGTCATCCATATTCATATTTTATATCATCTCACTTCTCTTGCCTGAACTTGACCTGCTGTTGCAATTATTTTACCTTTCTTTGGCCCTATTTTTATTTATATTTAATTCCAGAAACCACATCAAGTCTTTGTGGAATGAAGTAGAGTACAAAGAAATAGAGGTGTATACACTCATCTTTAAAATAGCCATGCCTAGGTAAAGCAGCTTGCATTTAAACACACAATAGATTTTTCATGATTGTGTTGAACAGAAGTAACCTAACCTGTTTTTATAACCTTCAAAATAAGGTGGATAGGAATGCTTTCAGCCCTTTTCAATAGCTTTAATTATCCTGTTTTTTGTTAGATCCCTCCTCTTGGTTTGATCATAGTAGTTGCTGTATTTATTTTTGTAAGTTGGTCTGCAAAGGGTAGGGCTTGCAGACCACTGGAAAGTTTGATGCCTATGAGTCATATTGCTAAAGGCGGAGCTTTTGAGCCAGATTATTTATGTGAAGGCACAAGATGCTGTTATATACAACAGAGTGAACTGAGCCTCAGTCAGAAAAAGTCTGTTTGCAGAAATACAGATACAAGAGAAAGACAGGATGGGCACTGCTGGAAAAGTAAGTGGAACATTTCTGTCCTCTCCTCATCATGACCTAATGATATGAGGCTAATTCTTAGAACTTTGAATCCATTCAAGTAATTAAACACTTGAAGATATTTCTTGAGGAATGAAATTCCTCGTTACCAGGCATACACTGAGGGAAACACTGGGTACAGTGTTTTAGAGAATGCCGGGGGAAGCAGGAGTAAATAGGAAATAACGTATCCAATGTCAGTAAGACATTGGAGGAAAATAGAGAAATGTGATTTATATTGGCATTATTAATAATTTGATTTCAGGATAGCTGGGCATTTGCTCCAGGAAGCAAAATGTTTCCACAAGGACACTTCAATTGTCTCAGTAGCATGCGCTGCACTCACTGCAGTAGTTAAATGGGAGACCAGGGTCTCATGCCCAGATGTTGGAAGAAAAGTTTGTGCCATTAAGAATGTAAAATGCGGCTGGATGCGGTGGCTCGCACCTGTAATCCAGAACTTTGGGAGGCCAAGGCGGGCACATCATGAGGTCAAGAGATTGAGACCACCCTGGTCAACATGGTGAAACCCCGTCTCTACTAAAAATACAAAAATTTTAGCTGGATGTGGTGATGCATGCTTGTAGTCCCAACTACTCAGGAGGCTGAGACAAGAGAATTACTGGGAGACAGAGGTTGCAGTGAGACAAGATCGTACCATTGCACTCCAACATGGTGACTGGGTGAGACTCCATCTCAAAAAAAAAAAAAAAAAAAAACAGGAAAATGCTAATTCTGGAAAGCAAAATGGACAAAAAAAGTGTCATGATTTTTAGGTTTCTTATGAATATAGTTTTTAATCAAAATATATATTTTGAAACTCGTTAAAATCAAGACTACATTGTTGGTGAAGTGCGTTTATTGTTTTAGAAACAACAGAGTCAGTAAGTTGGTATTAACTTTAGAAATAGTTTTGCTTTTTCTTTTTTAATTTGAAAGTAGGTCAGCATAGTCCTTTCTTTAAATGGGTACATAATTGCTTAAACGATTAAGTGCTTTTTTGATTTGTTTTGTTTTAACTTGAACAATTTTGCATTTAGTCTGCTTAAGATTTTAAAAAAAATAAAGATGACATGTGAAGCCTGGGTAATGTGACAAATCAGGAGACTATATGATGTTAGAATTTGAAATAAATTTTTCTAGAATTGAATAGACTTGGAATAAAAGCATCCTAATATGGGTCAGAAACCCAGCAAAAGTAAATTACTTGGGGAGTTAGTTTTGCATTACAGAAGCTAGCAACTGTATCCATGGCAATAATGAACTTTAGAACTGGAAAGAATCTTAAAAATTTGCAACTTTAACCACCCAACAGATGCTTCAGGTCTGGTTACACCATTTCTAGAAAGTCGATATTCATCCACTGTAAGAACATTTCTAATGATGGAGAAAGTAGCCTCAAGGCAGCACTTTCCAATTATAATTAATAATACAGTGTATAATATATAAAGAGTATAAAAGCCATGTGATTTTGATATATGACCATGCAATAGTGTGGTTTGCATAAGGATTATATAATTTCCCAAGTTGCTGCAGTGTTCTAGTGTAGCTCATGAAAGGAGTTTCCCTTTACATGAAGATGGATTTTGTCTCTTTATAATAAATGTTTTCTTTTTCATTAAAAAAGTAAAAGATAATTATATTCATTTCCTAGGGCTGCCATAACAAAGTGTCACAGACTGGGTGGCTTAAACAGAAGAAATTTGTTTTCTGGTACATCTGAAGGCTAGTGTTCTGAGATAAAGATGCCATTAGGGTTTCTTCTGAGGCCTGTGTCCTTGACTTGTGGATGACCCTCTTCTCCCTGTTTTCACATGATCTTCCCCTTTTGTTTGTATCCTGATCTCCCCTTCTAATAAAGTTACCAGCCATATTGGATTAAGTCCTACCCTGATGACCTCATTATAAATTAATTACCTCTTGAAAGACTCCATCTCCAAATACAGTCACCCTCTGAGGTACTGAGGGTTAGGACTTCAACATACGAATTTGGAGGGAGACACAATTCATCCCATACCAATGATTATTCCAGAAAATTTGGAAGGTCAGAAAATACAAGGGCAAAAAAAATAGACCATAATATCAGACACCCAAACTACCATTTTTTGTGTGTGTTTCCTTCTATTTTTCCATCCTTAGTTTATGTAGCTGTACTCATACAATATACAAATATTTTATTTCATTTTTTCAATTTATTACAATTTTAAACATTTTTAAATGTCTAACATTTCTACACTTAATCACAATGTGTTTCATCATTCCTTTATTATTGTTTACATATTTGCCTTTATAAATAGTGCTGTGGTGACATCTTTTATATAAAGAGATTTTTCTAAAGTTAGCATTTCCTCGAGATAGACTTTAAAAATGGAATTACAGAGTAAATGTGTCACAACATCCTTTGGTACATTGAAGTACCCTGAAAATTACTTTCTAAAGGGTTGACATAGGTGAGATAGGCCATTTTATCACTTCTCTGACAATACTGCATATTCTCATTAAGTAAACACTCATTATCAGAGCATGGTGCCTTGTGCCTGTAGTCCCAGCTACTGGGAAGGCTGAGATAGGAAGATCTCTTGAGCCCAGGAGCTAGAGTACAATCTAGGCAACAGAGTGAGATACTGTCTTGAAAAAAGCAATTTTAAAAAATTCATTATAGACTTGATAGGCAAAGAATTGTATCTCATTTTTATTTTTATTTTATTTATTTTTTTTTTAATTTTTATTTTATTTATTTTTTTTTTTTTTGAGACGGAGTTTCGCTCTTGTTACCCAGGCTGGAGTGCAATGGAGCGATCTCGGCTCACCGCAACCTCCACCTCTTGGGTTCAGGCAATTCTCCTGCCTCAGCCTCCTGAGTAACTGGGATTACAGGCACGCACCACCATGCCCAGCTAATTTTTTGTATTTTTAGTAGAGACAGGGTTTCACCATGTTGACCAGGATGGTCTCGATCTCTTGACCTCGTGATCCACCCGCCTCGGCCTCCCAAAGTGCTGGGATTACAGGCTTGAGCCACCGCGCCCGGCCTCATTTTTATTTTTTAAAAAGATCTTTTTATGAGTGAGAACAAACATGTCACAATCTATTCATTAATATGTTGCAGTTTTTCCATAGGTCCTTTGCATGTCATGTATCTCCCAGGATGTTAGTGTGGTATGTGGAAGTGGGAAGAAGTGTTAGGAGTGAAGTTCTTAACACTTCTGTAAATTTGAGTAACCATTGTATTTATCAAATGTGGTAACTTTTATTGCTTTTGCTTTAATATTTTCCTTCAGGAATGCTTACTGTCAATGTGGAAAATTTACTGTTTCTCAACACGCAAAATTTTAATTCTTAGAAGCTGTTTCCATTATGTCTTTTTTAAACTTTTAAGTTCAGGGGTACATGTGCAGGTTTGCTACATAGGTAAATTGTGTGTCATGGGGTTTGGTGTACAAATTATTTTGTCATCCAGATAATAAGCATGGTACCTAATAGGTGGCTTTTCAATCCTTACCCTCACTCCACCCTCCACCCTCAAATGGGCCCTGGTGTCCATTGTTCCTTTCTTTGTGTCCATAGGTACTCAATATTTAGCTTCCACTTATAAGTGAGAACATGTAGTATTTATTTTTCTGTTTCTGCATTAGTTTGCTTTGGATAATGGCCTCCAGCCCCATCCATGACCCTGCAAAGGACATGATCTCATTCTTTTTTATGGCTGCATAGTATTCCATGGCATATATGTAGCACATTTTCTTTATCCAGTCTGGCATTGATGGGCACTTAGGTTGATTCCATGTCTTTGCTATTGTGAATAGTGCTTCAGTGAACTTACTCATGCATGTGTCTTTATGGTAGGAAGATTTATATTCCTTTGGGTATATACCAAATAATAGGACTGCTGGGTCAAATGTTAATTCTGTTTTAAGTTCTTTGAGAAATGGCCAGACTGCTTTCCACAATGGCTGAACTAATTAACCTTCCCACCAGCAGTGTATAAGTATTCCCTTTTCACCCCGACCTCATCAGTTTATTTTTTGACTTTTTTTTTTTTTTTTTAAGATTCTATAGCTTTTACTTTGGAGTAGCCATGAGATATCAATACAAACTTACTGGTTTACAACAAAATGGTTGGATGCAAACAGTGGTTTTTATCTCAACACCATTAGAAAGGTCTTCTAAACTAGAAGTTACATTTTTTTAAGTAAAAACCACATGCTCTGATTTTTTACAAACTTTACCAAAACACATCTTATTCTTTCACTATTCTTAGTATTCTTAATTCCTAGTAAAAAACCTAGGATCACTTAATTTATCTGACTGGTATGAGATAGTATCTCATTGTGGTTTTGGTTTGCATTTCGCTGACGATTAGTGATGTTGAGCATTTTTTCATATGCTTGTTGGCCATATGTATGCTTTGTTTTGAAAAATATCTGTTCGTATCCTTTGCCCACTTTTTCTATGGGGTTGTTTTTTGCTTGTTAACTTGTTTAAGTTACTTATAGATGCTGGATAGTAGACCTTCGTTAGATGCATAGTTTTCAAATATTTTCTCCCATTCTGTAGGTCGTCTGTGTACTTTGTTGATAGTTTCTTTTGCTGTGCAGAAACTCTTTAGTTATATTAGGTCTCATTTGTCAATTTTTGTTTTTGTTGCAATTGCTTTTGGTGTCTTTATCATGAAGTCTTTACCTGGTCCTGTGTTCAGAATGGTATTCCCTAGGTTATCTTCCAGGGTTTTTATAGTTTTGGATTTTAGATTGAAGTCACATCTTAAGTTAATTTTTATATATGATATAAGGAAGGGGTCTAGCTTCAGTCTTCTGCATATGGCTAGCTAGTTATCCCAGCACTGTTTATTTAATAGGATATCCTTTCCCCATTGTTTGTCCTTTGTTATTTTTTCTATCACTCTTAAGCATAAAAGTGACTCCTCCATGCTTAGTATTATTGATATTTACGTCTTCACTGATTGATAAAATAGTTTGACTTTAAAAATAAATCTTAACGATGGATCCACCTTGAATTTGTTTGGGAATGTGGTGTGAGATTTCTAACTTCAACAAAGAGCCATATTACACTGTAACCCATAACACTTTCCTTAGTAAGGCAGAGAGTGAATATTAAATTGAGCTGCTGATAGCTTTCAGCCACCCATTTACCAGTGTATCATTTTTCACTGGTAAATGGGTGGCTGAAAGCCATCATTTGATAAACGGCCAAATGGTAAATGGCTTTTTTGTAAAAATTAGTCTTTTTTACAAAAGAGCTATTTAAAAATCTATACAAGCTCTCTAGGACTGTTGTATTTGTTGACAAGATGAGGGTAACTTATTTGGCATCTGAACAAATTAATTAAAATATTTTATGGTAGTCCTAGACAGATTTGGAGGTAGGAAAGTGGAAACAGTTTCTTTCTGTGTCTCTGTCTCTGTCTGTCTCTGTCTCTGTCCCTCTCTTTCTCTGTGAGAATTCAATAATCTTAGCAAAGCCATTTAATTTAATAACAATAGCAAAACCAGTTGAACAACTGGATATCAGCCACTGGTATCAATCACCACACCAAGTTTCCACTACTATAAGATCACAAGCTTTAACTTGCCTGTCTGTCAAGCCCAGGTGCAAAAAACTGGACTAGGTGCAAAAGGGATGCAGGGATGCAGACACAAATTCAGTCATCCAGGAATTCACAGTCATAATCTATATGCTTCATGATCTTCATGATTTCCTTCATCCTTACCATGCTGATAGTCTAATTTCTTCACTATTGCTACATGATTTTATACAGCTATTAAACACTGGTTTAAATTCTTAAAGACAAGTCAGCAGCAGTTTCTGTTTTATAAATTTGTCACCTTTGAATAAGTGATAAACAGAGGACAATTTTGTTAATCTATTACATTTGAAGTTATAAGAAAATAACCTAGTTTATTGGAATATTACTTGAACAGCAAACAAACATCAATAGGTTGGGAAAAGTACCTTAGATCTATTCCAGCTCTGCAATCTCATCTGCTAGGTGACCATGGATCCATCATTTAGTCGTTCTGGGATGCATTTCTCATACCTTAAACAAAGGCACACACAAGATGATTTCTAAGGCTTACAATTCTAGTGTCTGATGAAAATCATTCTGAAAAACTTAGAATATTGTATATGCCCTTCTGTTCATATTTATACTATTCAGGAAGTCTGTATATAAAGACATAATTCGGACCCATTATAACGCTTACCAATTTCTTAGGTTATTAAATGCAAGGCAGCTGTGCTTTGGGATCAGAAGAAACCCTTCTCCATTGAGGAAATAGAAGTTGCCCCACCAAAGACTAAAGAAGTTCGCATTAAGGTAAGCATGAGCCCTGGAGAACTTACACCAAAAATGTTATCAAACTTACATTGAATATAGCACTGGTTGGGTTGGATTCTTAAATAAGGAGATGCTTCCCAAGTTTGAAGTATTAATTCCCTTACTGGCTCTTGTATATTGTTAAGGATCTGGTCATACTGGATGTAAAATTAATGAGCTCATTATCCTTTTAAAAAACAACAGTGCTAACATGCTTTATTAAACTTTTGATTTGTTGAATTCTTATCCAATTCTTATCTAATATAGTGTCTAATTTAAAAATGGTTAA
Organism: Cebus imitator; assembly: GCF_001604975.1. Lineage (NCBI taxonomy): Eukaryota > Metazoa > Chordata > Mammalia > Primates > Cebidae > Cebus > Cebus imitator. The sequence continues at coordinate 1,616,032 of NW_016107762.1, forward strand.
TAATCATAGCTAAAGACTTCTTTTAAAATCTTCTGGGAGTCAGGTTGTTTTGAGATTACTTTTCACAAAGAATGAGGAACTGACCTGTGCCTGGAGAAATGACAACTTCCTTGAGTATTTTTCTCCCCTTATTTGGACAGAGTTTAACCTTGGCTTTGGACACCAGTTGTTGAGTAGGCATTGCTGCCAATCTTTCTTTGACTCTCTTACTGTTACCTGAGCACTACAGGAGCAGTAAGATTTTGCTCCTCACTTACCTTCTTGAATGCTAGTTCCTCTATTCTTTGTTAAGAGAGTCTAAGAAGGGCCTAGCTATAAAAACCTACTTTGGGGCCATCACATGGTAACATCTGCATTCTGGTTCCCTCACAAGAGCACTAATTTACTATAGAAAGGCACCAAGATTCAACCTAGGGTTTGAGGGAGCAGTACCATAAGTTCTTTCAGAGAGGGATCTTGCCTTATGGTTGATTTTTGGCTCAGAATCTTCTAAGAGTGAACATTGTTATATTAGGCAATGATATTGAATAAACAATTATAATTTCTTCAAGAAGTTAAATATTCTCCCAATAGTGAAATGATCAGTTTGTTGATTGGTGCAATGTTTTTGTCTTTGAACACAGATTTTGGCCACAGGAATCTGTCGCACAGATGACCATGTGATAAAAGGAGCAATGGCGTCTAAGTTTCCAGTGATTCTGGGACATGAGGCAACTGGCATTGTAGAGAGCATTGGAGAAGGAGTGACTACAGTGAAACCAGGTATATGCAATTGTCAAGCCACAAGTTTGAAATAATTAGGCTTTGATTAGCCTATCAAAGAAAATAGCACACACTAGGAATTATTAGAGGGATCTTTAGCACAATTTGGGGAAATAAGAATACAATAATGAATTTTACAGAGTAATGTTTAATTTGGCAAAATCACAACCTTTAGAAGGCAAACCTTATACTGTTTATAAACCTCAGACTACCTTTTTAAAAGTCTTACTTGTAGTATGGGCTTAATTCGTATTTATTTCATATTTTAACATTAATGAACAGAATCTTATATCATGATGCTTTTTTCCTGTAGGTGACAAAGTCATCCCTCTCTTTCTGCCACAGTGTAGAGAATGCAATGCTTGCCGCAACCCAGATGGCAACCTTTGCATCAGGAGCGAGTAGGTTTCAGTCACTTTTACTTTGATGTTATTTAAATTGTTCCTGTGCTAATATTTGAATTGAATTAATTAATACATGTATTTAATGTCTCAAATAGCATTACTGGTCGTGGAGTGCTGGCTGATGGCACCACCAGATTTACATGTAAGGGCAAACCAGTTTATCACTTCATGAACACCAGTACATTTACTGAGTACACAGTGGTAGATGAATCTTCAGTTGCTAAGATTGATGACACAGCTCCACCTGAGAAAGTCTGTTTAATTGGCTGTGGGTTTTCCACTGGATATGGGGCTGCTGTTAAAACTGGCAAGGTAAGAAACAGGGTAGGCTACTTTCTTTCTTTCTTCTTTCCTTTTCTTAAATAATTTCCTTGGAGTCTTGAAGAGTTTTGGGAAAAAAGAAAGTTTTAAAAATATATTGCATATGCAGACTGCCAAGCAACTCAATGCCAAATCAAGGAAGAAAAATAAAAAATTCAGATAAGAAATGTTGTTTCTTAAAAAGTGGAAATAAAACTTCTAGATTTAATTTTTGTTTCTTCCACATCTCCTTTAGGTTCAAATTTCTAAATTTATATTTGCATTTAAATTTATTTACAAATGACTCAGAGTTATGATTTTTTAAAATTTCTTCTATTTAAAAATGGAATTCATGTGCAGACGTGTAGGTTTGTTACACAGGTATATGTGTGTGATAGTGGTTTGCTGCACCTATTGACCTATCCTCTAAGTTCCCTCCCATCACCCCACTACACCCCAACAGGCCCTCGTGTGTGTTGTTCCCCTCTCTGTGTCCATGTGTTCTCATTGTTCAACTCCCATTTATAAGTGAGAGCATGTGGTGTTTAGTTTTCTGTTCCTGTGTTAGTTTGCTGAGGATGATGGCTTCCAGCTTCATTAATGTCCCTGCAAAGGACATGATCTCATTCCTTTTTATAGCTGCATAGTATTCCATGATGTATGTGTACTACATTTTCTTCATCTAGTATATCATTGATGGGCATTTGGTTAGGTTCCTTATCTTTGCTATTGTAAATAGTGCTGCAATAAATATACATGTGTATGTGTCTTTACAGTAGAATGATTTATGTTCCTTTGAGTATATACCCAATAATGGGATTTCTGAGTCAAATGGTATTTCTGGTTCTAGACCCTTGAGAAATTGCCATACTGACTCTATGACAATTGTACTAATTTACATTCCCACCAATAGTGTAAAAGTGCTCCTATTTCTCCACATCCTCTCCAGCATCTGTTGTTTCCTGGCTTTTTAATAATTGCCATTCTGACTGGTGTGAGATGGTATCTCATGGTGGTTTTGATTTGCATTTCTCTAACGATCAGTGATGTTGAGCTTTTTCATATTTTTATTGGCCATGTAAATGTCTTCTTTTGAGAAGTGTCTGTTCATATCCTTTGCCCACTTTTGGATAGAGTTATTCATTTTTCTTGTAAATTTGTTTAAGTTCCTTGTAAATTCTGGGTATTAGACCTTTGTCAGATGGGTAGATTGAAAAAATTTTATCCCATTCTGTAGGTTGCCTGCTCACTCTGATGATAGTTTCTTTTGCTCTGCAGATGCTCTGTAGTTTAGTTAGATCACATTTGTCAATTCTGGCTTTTGTTGCGATTGCTTTTGGCATTTTTGTCATAAAGTCTTTGCCCATGCCTATGTCCTGAATGATATTGTCTAGGTTTTCTTCTAGGGTTTTTATGGTTTTGATTTTTACATTTAAGTGTTTAATCCATCTTGAATTAATTTTTGTATAAGGTGTAAGGAAGGGGTCCAGTTTCAGTTTTCTGCATACAGTTAGCCAGTTTTCCCAGCACCATTTATTAAATAGAGAATCCTTTCCCCATTGCTTGTTTTTGTCAGGTTTGTTGAAGATCAAATGGTTGTAGATGTGTGGTGTTATTTCTGAGGTCTCTGTTCTGTTCCATTGGTCTATGTATCTGTTTTGGTACCATTAGCATGCTGTTGTGGTTATTATAGCTTTGTAGTATAGTTTGAAGTCAGGTAGCGTGATTACTCTAGATTTGTTCTTTTTGCTTAGGATTGTCTTTGCTATGCAGGCTCTTTTTTGCTTCCATTTGAAAGTTTTGGTTCCATATGAAATTTAAAGTAGTTTTTTCTAGTTCTGTGAAGAAAGTCAATGGTATCTTGATGGGATAGCATTGAATCTATAAATTACTTTGGGCAGTATGGCCATTTTCATGATATTGATTCTTCTTATACATGAGCCAGGAATGTTTTTATTTCCTTGAACAGTGCTTTGTAGTTCTCCTTGAAGAGGTCTTTCACATCCCCTGTAAATTGTATTTTTAGGTATTTTATTCTCTTTGTAGCAATTGTGAATGGGAGTTCACTCATGATTTGTGTTTTTAACTGGAGGCCCTTTTCAGGTTTTACTTTTTGAGCCTAACACCTAACATGTTCACAGGTCAAACCTGGTTCCACTTGTGTCGTCTTTGGCCTGGGAGGAGTTGGCCTGTCAGTCATCATGGGCTGTAAGTCAGCTGGTGCATCTAGGATCATTGGGATTGACCTCAACAAAGACAAATTTGAGAAGGCCATGGCTGTGGGAGCCACTGAGTGTATCAGCCCCAAGGACTCTACCAAGCCCATCAGTGAGGTGCTATCAGAAATGACAGGCAACAATGTGGGGTACACCTTTGAAGTTATTGGGCGTCTTGACACCATGGTAAGAGCCAAAACTTAAGAAGCCACAAAATACCCAAGTTATTAAATATATACAAAGTAAATTTAATTTTCTATAGCTTTATTAATATTCAATGATGGAAATAGCTTTGTGATTGTCGGTTTTACTCAGCCAAAACTAATAATCTCATAGCAATTTTGCCTAAAAAGTCAAACACTTAAGAGCAGGTTCACCTGACTAAAGTAAAATACCATATCATACCACTCTCAGCTGACTAGAGGGTAAGGTAGTCAACCCTTCTAGATAATTGTTTTAAGTATGATCTTTCTTGTATATATAGATTTCTTGGCAAAAGTGATACTATCTCTTGAATGTTAGCAAAGTAAGCATAAGAAGGTGACTGAGTAGAAGTGAGGAAGAGACACAAGGGAAAAAGGGGTTATTTCAAATCTTCCCCAAATCTGTAATCCATCCAGCTTCTCACTCTTTACACTTGAGCTTTGTTTTCCCTCATCTGAATTTCCTTAGAATATGCTCCTTCAACTTTCTTTTTTCTTCTTCTTCTTTTTTGATATGAAGTTTCACTTTTGTTACCCAGGCTGGAGTGCAATGGTGATCTCAGCTCACTGCAACCTCTGCCTCCCGGGTTCAAGTGATTCTCGTGCCTCAGCTTCCCAAGTAGCTGGGATTGCAGGAACCCACCACTACATGGTGGCTCATGCCTGTAATCCCAGCACTTTAATGGGCCAAAGCAGGATCACCTGAGGTCAGGAGTTCAAGACCAGCCTGGCCAACGTCTTGAAACCCCGTCTCTACTAAAAAAAATACAGAACCTTCAACTTGCTAACCATGCCTCCTGTATGGCAGTCTGCAGCACCAGACTTTCAGTTAGATCTGTAAAACGGATCCAGGGTTCCTGGAACTGGAAAGCTCCATCCTGGTGTAGTGTAAGGAGATTTGGAAAAATGGAATAAAGCCATTTTTTGCTCAAGATTGAGTAGCAAATTAAATTCACCTTAATGCTTTTGGTAATTTAGGAATAAATGTCCTTAATTTATCATTGTAGTCATACTCCTTTCTTAGTGAATCAATTAGATTTATTTCCTATCAACAAATAGCATTCTAGGTCATAAGTATGAAGCCATCCATGGTATTGGATATATTATTAGAACCTAGTGACTTCCAGGTGCTACTTGATGAAGACTGATCTCTAAAAATGATGCTATCATCTGTTGCTACAATCTAGCATGTATTAAATTATCAATTAATAACTGTATGGGCCAATGACTAGAAAATGTGAGTCAGTCTTAGAAATGCTCCCAAGAAAAAGGACTCATTTGTCCCACATTTTAGTATTTTATTTACTTTTCAGACTAAACGTAAAAAGAAAACTATGCTAAATTATTTGGTATAGTTAATTCAAGTTAGTTTAGTTCAAATGACTTTCTAAGACTTATCTGGAATGGTGTTATTAGTATGAAAATATCACAAGAATTTCCCCTGTGTTTCAGTCCATGGTACACCGAAATTGACACAAACACTGACCACATTGATTGCTGTTTGCTGCCTTAAAGGGAAAATGTGTATGGAAATTTAATTAAGTGCTAATGTTGCACTGAAAATTTTTTAAAGCAAGTAAAAAACAGAAGGTAGCCTAATTTAATTTCATGACTTTGCCGAAGTGCATAGGTCATTTCGGAGCTAACGTTACACTGTAAGAGACATAGGAAGCAAACAATCTCCTCCATTTTAAACTCAGATTGACGCCCTGGCATCCTGCCATATGAATTATGGAACCAGCGTGGTAGTAGGAGCTCCTCCATCAGCCAAGATGCTCACCTATGACCCGATGCTGCTCTTCACTGGACGTACATGGAAAGGATGTGTCTTTGGAGGTGAGGAAAGCAAAGCCCCTGAATTGCGTGTGACGGCTTTCACTCTGTTGCTTGGCAAGTGGGAGAAGCCTATTTCCTCAGGCCTTTCTTTCAAGAATAAGTATGAAGTGATCTAAAATGGAACTGTGACCATAATAACAGAAAAGAAAATTCTCCACTACTCACCTTGATGTAGAACTAATATTCATGGACACATTTTTAATATTAGCCTCTGCAATGCAATTTCCCCAAAGGCCTGAATGAGAGACACCAGTAGTGTTTCTATAGGGATGATTTATGTGACAGGAAGTTCTGATTTAATCCATTATTATTAATATATATAAGAATGTGTATTAAATAGAATTTATTCTATAAATATTGGCACCCAAAAAATCCTGGACCCAAGCCAAAAGCAACAACAACAAAAAAGGGATTGTCACATTTTATGGGAACAGTTCAGATTCACACTGTAAAGACTTAGATTATCACTCAACAATTAATATTGTTTTAGTAAAGATGGAGCCAGGGTCACTCTGCTCAAGGCAGGTGACACAGTGAGTCCTTTTATTCCCTCCTCCACAAAGTCTCATTTTCTAGTGCTTTCATATAGTGTTGTACTGGGTGCTTTGAAAGCACTTCCAATATTAGAGTTTGCCTTATACAATATAAGAGAATAATAACTGTTCAAGTACTTGTTAAGAGTACAAAAAGGAGAAAATGATTGTTCTTGACTTAGGTATACAATGTAGCAAAAGATACAAAAACAAATATAGAAGAAACAATATACAAATAAGTGTAGGTCTAGATATTATAAAACAAATTATAAGAGGAGATTTTTTTAGCATTTACTCTATGTTAAAAAATTTACACTAATGTGTTAGTTTATTTTATTTCTCAGTAACTCTCTGAAGAAGCTACTTAATGAATAATAAAATTGAGACTTGGAACTATTAAGTTTTTGCCCCTGTAGGTCTAAATGAGAACTGAGATTTAAAACTGGTCCATGGGAGAACAAACTTTGTCCGCTTTCTACAACATTACTTGGGGCATTAAAAAGCAAGAGGCTGATTGTTATAGATGAGGTTTCTAGAGAAGGTTTCTTGTGGAAAATAAAACTTGAATTGAGGAATAAAACAATAAGAGATATAAATGGAACCTGTTTGCTTTGACTATTTTTGTGTGAAGTGGGAAGATGATAGATTATTCAGGAATATTAGAAGTAAAAATCAATTATTCAGCAAATATTTGTTGAGTGTATACTGAGAACAGGTACCATTGTGTTTACGGTGTACCATTCCAGGAGCTAGGAATGGAGAAGAGACAAAACATACCAAGTCCCTAATCTCAGGAGGTGCAAGAATCCTCTCATTTTGGTCTAGAAAGATTGACAATAAATAAATGAATGCAGAGTACACCATATAGTTACAAGTGCAAAGGATATCAATAGAGGATGAGCAGTAGGCAGTCCCAGAGGACCAGGGTGGAGGTGGAAGCGAATGCTATTTTATAAAGTTCAGGGAAGGCCTCCTTGATAAGGTAACATTTGAGCAAAAACATCAATGAAAAAAGATATTCAAAATTCTTGGGAAAGAATATTCCAGGAAGGGGACATAGTAAACACAAAAGGGTGTTTGCAAGAACTGTAAGAACAGGGAGAAGGTCACTATTGATACAACGGAGTGAGGACAGAGGACAGTCACAGCTGGGGCCAGAGGGCCAGATCATAAGGGGACTCTGGGCCACTGAAGTTTTTAGGAGTTTATTCTGAGAGAGAAGGAAAACCACAGAGGCTTCTGAGGGAGGTGTCACCTGTTCTGAGTTCCATTTTAGCACTCTCTTTCTGGCTGCTCTATGGGGAATATTCTATACGGGGGCAAAAGGCACGAGCAGGGAGATCATGGACAAAGTTATTATAATGCAGGAAGGAAGGATGCTGGCTTAGAGTGATGGGGCTGGTGAGAAGCAGTCAGATCTTGAATATATTTTGAAGGTAGAGCCAACAGAATTTGCTGAAATAGTTATTGTATGACAAAAAGTATAGAATCCAAGATTTGGGGGCCTAGGCAACAGGAATAATGTCATTGTAATCATTTATTGAGAAGGAAGACTATGGAAGGAATAGATTGGGGGCTAGGGTGGAAGCTGTAGAAACTAGGAGTGGTTTGGGGCAGATTACACTTGTACACCTGTGAGATATCCGAATAAAGATATCTGCAAAATATAAGCAATTGGATATAAGTCTGTAGTACAGGTAGAGGTTTAGGTTGGATATAGAAACCTAAGTGTTTTAAGCAGAGCATATTGAAAGCCACGAGACTCGAGGAGATCACTCTAGAAGTAAATGCAAATAAAGAAAAGAAATGGACCAAGGACCAAGCCCCAGGAATCCTCAGAGAGGTCTGGGAGATGCTGAGAACCCAGCAAAGATGTGTGGAAGAAGTAACTAGTGAGGAAGGTAATTAACAATGATAACAATGATGATGTAGTATCTAAAAGCTAAAGGAACAGAGCGTTTGAGAAAAGGGAGCCACCAACGGGATCAGTTCCACCTACAGTTCCTGTAAGAGCGGGAGTAAGAATTGACCCTTGTCTGGGTCAAAATGGAGCTCAAAGATGACCTTAATGAGAACTCTTATAGGACAGTGCTGGGGGCAAGAGCGTAATCAGAATGGGCTCACGGAGGATGAGAGGAAAGGAACAGGATACAGAAACGGTGAACTGGAGACAATTATTTCTATACAGTAAACAAGTTTTTCTGTAATAGGAGCAAGGTGACCAGAATGCGATGTGAGTATCAAGAGTTTTTTTAACCTTTGTTTTTTTTAATTTAATTTTTATTTTTATTTTACTTAAATTCTGGAATATATGTGCAGAACATGCAGGTTTGTTACATTGGTATACATATGCCATGGTGGTTTGCTGCACCTATAACCTGTCATCTAGGCTTTAAGCCCTGCATGCATTAGGTATTTGTCCTAATGCTCTCCCTACCCTTGCCCCCCTTCACCTGACAGGCCCCAGTGTGTGATGTTCCCCGCCCGTGTCCGTGTGTTCTCATTGTTCAACTCTCACTTATGAGTAAGAAACATGTGGTGTTTGGTTTTCTGTTCTTGTGTTAGTTTGCTGAGAATGATGGTTTCCAGCTCATCCATGTCCTTGCAAAGAACATGAACTCATTCTTTTTTATGGCTGTAAAACCTTTGTTTCTTATGATGGGACAAATACAGTTATTTGTTTGCTGCTGGGAATGATCTAATACAGGGAAGGTGATAGTGCAGGAAAGAGAAGAAATAAATATAAGGTAATAAAAGGTAAAGATTATTTAGTAATGTCTAAGGAGAAAACGTGTGCTTATTTACAGGTTTGAAAAGCAGAGATGATGTCCCCAAATTAGTAACTGAGTTCCTGGCAAAGAAATTTGACCTGGACCAGTTGATAACTCATGTTTTACCATTTAAACAAATCAATGAAGGATTTGAGCTGCTCAATTCAGGGCAAAGGTAACTGTTCCTTATGATGATCTCGTCTCTTCTCCCAGGCTACTTTTAAAATTTAGTACTTATAAATGTGCCTATTTTCTTCATATTTTATTTCTAATTATTTAACCTAGCCAGATTGATACAGGTGATTACTTCTCTTTACCCACTGTATTAGTCCATTTTATACTGCTTTAAAAAACTGCCCAAGACTGGGTAATTTATAAGAAAGCGATTCAATTGACTCACAGTTCAGCATGGCTAGGGAGGCTTCAGAAAACTTAATCATGGCAGAAGGCAAAGGGCAAGCAAGGCACCTTCTTCACAGCCTGCAGGAAGGAGAAGTGTCAAGCAAAAGGGGGAAGAGCCCATTACAAAACCATCAGATCTTGTGAGAACTCACTCAACTATCATGAGACTACCATGAGGGAAACTGCCTCATGATTCAATTACCTCTACCTGGTCTCTTCCTTGACACGTAGGGATTATAGGAATTACAATTCAAGATGAGATTTGAGGTGGGGGGGCACAAAGCCTAACCATATCACCAACTCAGCATGTCATTGTCCTATGTTAACCAATTTTTAAAAAGCTTTTGGATTTTGTTTACCTAGTTGACTTCATTGTGGCTATTTTTATTTCATCATAATGCTGCTAGTTATTGCAAGTAGGCCACAGAATTTCCTTATCTTACAGTTTTCAAAGTGCTTCCTCAAGTGTGCATTTTTCAGACCCCCATAGGCCAGGTATTCTTTTTACCATTTTTAGATGAAGACTAAGATTATGAGATGCAAATAAATAACTCATCAGCCCTGCTGGGGTAGTGCCAGGATACAAACTAATTGCAAAACTTGTGCCCTTTTGACCACATAACAAACTTCGCTGATAGAGCTTGGCAAGCTCAGGGTAAACACAGGTGTTGTGATTACTACTCTTGTTGCTTCTAAGGACTGGGCGAGGGTAGACATCAAGTATGGATTCATGCAAATTTTATCTACAACGTCTAACTCATGGAGGTCTCAAACAGCAATCAAAAAGCCTGTCTACAAGATGAAATGAATTTCACTCATTGGGTCTATAAATAATTATTGAGCTTCCACTATGTGCCAAGGATATGGATTTCATTAGTAAAAGGAACTACACATTGACATCCAAACTTTTATTATTTTTTTTTACCTGAGAGCTTTTTCAATGTTGTGTCTTGACACCACATCTGGTCTAGCCTAAAGGGTCACTGTATTATGAACCTTCCTTTTTTTTTTAAGGAAGTAAACAATGGGATTGTGTAAGAAAAACTGTCAGAACCACTCAATACTCCTTTACTTAGATAAGCAAAACTAACAGCTTAGTATGGCATGTTTGGAAAATAATTACTATATTATATGTTTTCCAAAGAAACATAAATTCTGCTTTCAAGAATTTTGCTTCACATATCATCTTAACACAGGGATATCCAAAGTAACATTTGTAAACCTAAATGCTTCAATTTCCATTTACTTCCTGCACAGCTCCATTTGAAAGTCCCACTTACGTCACCTTCACTCAAAATAATTTTTTCACCAGTAATTTTTATCTCAGCAATTGTATCATGCATTCCTCCTTTATAGATGAGAATCCATGGCATCATGTCTGACTTCTTTTTCACTCTTGCCTACCACATACAAGCTGATGCTAAGCCTTGGTGATGCAACCCTTGCTTTCTCCTTCAGCATGCCTCATCTCATCGCGCATGTTCATTGCTTTAGTTCAGTATCATCATTTCTGACCTGGACACAGTAGTGAGATAATAGGTTTTCCACCTTCGTATTAAAATACATTCCAGTTAGTCTTTCACTAAGCTTCCAAACTCAAGTTTCCCAAAAATGTCAATGTATTAGTATGGTTTTGGAAGCCTTTACTATTGAACTAAAACCTATTTTGTTTCAACAGTTAAGGATTTGGCATCCATTCTATCAGCCACTGCAGCAGGTTCTTGGGATAAAGTGAGGGAAGTAGGTCTCACCTACTTGTAGGATCTCTTGGGCATCCAGAAATCTAAGCACACTGGACTACCCTTCCTGTTCACATGTTCCTAGGCTTGTTCATGCTTTCTCTTTAGCCTAAAAACCCCTTTCCTCTTGTTGGCATTCTGAAATCATACTGATGCTTCCAGAATCAGTTCAGATACTCTCATCAGAGTTGCACAAGAAAGAAAACTAATTAGTAAGGACTTTGATCCCAAAGGATTTCCAATAACAGAATTTATCTGAAGTTTCTATGACAGAAAGGACAATTTTTTATCCTTTTTTGAAAGATATGAAAAGAAATCATTAAAACCTCTCATTTTACATTTCAGCATTAGAACTGTCCTGACGTTTTGAGATCCAACGTGGCAGGAGGTGTTGTGAGGGTGACCTGGAGTTTCTCTTTTGACAGTTCCCTCATCTGAGATCATGGATCTTTCTCAAAAATACAAGCAGAAGTAGAAGGCTTGGTGAAGACACAGAACCCTTATAAAGGATTATTAACATTTATAAACATTTAGAGTCTTGTGAGCCCCTGGGAATTAGTATAATAGCAATGTTAAAACTTTTAATTTACATTTTGTAAGACCATAATTGTATCTTTTAAAAATATATCCTTGGATTTTTACATTGAAATAGAGATTTTTAAGAGTTTCAACCAACTGCTGCAGATATGTGTCTCAAAACAGATATAGCATGTAAAGATATAGTAAATGCATCTCCTAGAGTAATACTCACTTAACACATTGAAATTATTATATTTTAGATTTGAATATAAATGTATTTTTAAATATCTGTTATGAGTTAACTTGGATTAGATTTTGAAATCAGTTCATTCCATGATACATATTACTTGATTAGATTAAGAAAGACAGAAAAGATTAAGGGCAGGGCACATTTTTCAACGATTAAGAATCATCATTATATAACTTGGTGAAACTGAAAAAGTATGTCATATAAGTACATGAGGCTATTTGCCAGCATATATTAATATTTCAAAAAAATTCCTTTTTGTAATACTGAATATAAATGTAGAGCTAGAATCACATTATAATATTTATCATAATGTTCAGTTTGATACAGTACAATTATAAGTCCCTATTTACTGTGCTAAGTAGTGACTCCATTTAATAAAAAGTGCTTTTATTTTTTAAAACTACACTGATGTATCTCTATATATCTATAGCATGTTAAAAATACTTAAAATTAAAAATTGTACAAAATATTTTGGTGATATATTTTTAAACAGTCAGTTTTACTTTGTTATTGAGTTTTTACTGGTTATAAAGAAAGTGTTGAAGCACCTGAAAACATAAAAATACTTTATAAGACACTTAAGAAGTGGGTGGTCAGAGAAATGCAAATCAAAACAACATTGAGATACCATCTCACGCCAGTTAGAATGGCGATCATTAAAAAATCTGGAGACAACAGATGCTGGAGAGGATGTGGAGAAATAGGAACAATTTTACACTGTTGGTGGGAGTGTAAATTAGTTCAATCATTGTGGAAGACAGTGTGGCGATTCCTCAAGGACCTAGAAATAGAAATTCCATTTGACCCAGCAATCCCATTACTGGGTATATATCCAAAGGATTACAAATCGTTCTACTATAAGGACACGTGCACACGAATGTTCATTGCAGCACTGTTTACAATAGCAAAGACCTGGAACCAACCCAAATGCCCATTGACGATAGACTGGATAGGGAAAATGTGGCACATATACACCATGGAATATTATGCAGCCATCAAAAACGATGAGTTTGGGTCCTTTGTAGGGACATGGGTGAACCTGGAAACCATCATTCTCAGCAAACTGACAGAAGAGCAGAAGATCAAACACCGCATGTTCTCACTCATAGGCAGGTGTTGAACAATGAGAACACATGGACACAGGGAGGGGAGCACGACACACTGGGGTCAGTTGGGGGGAAATAGGGGAGGGACGGTGGGTGGTGGGAAGCTGGGGAGAGATAGCAAGGGGAGAAATGCCAGATGTAGGTGATGGGGAGGAAGGCAGCAAATCACACTGCCACGTGTGTTCCTATGCAACAATTTTGCATGTTCTTCACATGTGCCCCAAAACATAAAATGCAATAAAAAAAATAAATGGGAAAAAATTAATAAATAAATAAAGAATTTTTGAGCAATAACTTTAAAAAAAAAAAAAAAGAAGTTGGGTGGTCATAGCTGAAATTGAGGCTTACAATTTTAGGACATAATATAGATTGGACAGTCCTACCATCGTAAATTGCAAAATGTCTAGGTATTTATGAACCACTTTTACATGATGAATATTTCCAAATGAAAAGTGGCTTGAACTCAAGGGGTAAAATTTCCTTTTTCTTTTACCAGCTTGTCAATCTAGGCTTAATACAGGTCTAAAAAAACAGTTGAAATAGCTGAAAAGTATAAATAATTATTTTGAAATATCTCCATCATCAGCTAGATTTGGCTATGGCAATTCTCAAAACACTATGAATAGTTACAGCTTTTAAGAATTATATTTTACATATACATATATATCTATGTTTATGTCTGTAGATAGATATATAGATAAATGATAGACAGATGATAGAAGATAGATAGGTAATAGCTATAGATAAGTATAGAAAATCTCTACCCAAGAATCATCTGGAGACATTTCCTTCATTCATTAGCAATGTCTGTAGCTGGCACCTCAGAATCCATTAAGAAAGGAAAAACTGCCCCCCAAAAAGCATTTTTAATAAGAAAAATAAGTAGAATAGATTAATTCCTTTGCATCTCTTGCCTCAAATTTTGGAAACATGTAAATAGGATACTGAAAGTAATATGCAAATATAAGTATATCAAAAGAAATAAATCCAGGAAGAAATAAACATATTTATGTTCTCAGATCACAGTTTTTTAAAAATGAAATCCACTTTATGCCTAGAGCTTCCTACAAATTATATTTTGACAAATATGCTGCATATGTGACAATATAGTTAATATTTATTATGATATTTTGTGGAATCATTCCTCATGTCTGAGCCTGTCATGGCCAAACAATGAGCAGAAAGACCTTCGACTATCTTTCTCAGGGTAACCTGCCCATGAATAGCATTTTGAGTCCTCAGAAAACACTGAAGAGATCAGAAAATCTGCTTATTTTGCATATTTCTTATTTCTGGTCAATGAAACCACAAAGCATTGTCAAACCGAGTTCTTGAATATAAATCAAAATATAAGTAAGCAGTAAGTAGCTAGAAGAATGCTAAAAGAAATATCCAACTTCTTCTTTAAAGAATAATCTAGACTTTTATCACTTTAACTGATATGTAGAGAATATTCATTCATTGGGCATTTTTTTTTCTTAATTTCAACCATGTATCAAGCACTGAGCTAGGTGTTTGGTATAATGTAATGAATAAAACAGTTAAGGTCTCTTCCCTTGCAGAGCATATGGTCTAGTAGTGAAGGCAGCTCCTCTCTGCTAGAAACTGAACACTCTTCAGGACACCCTGGCTGCAGAAAGGAGTGACCCACTGCAGGTCTCCTCAGGGCTGTTTTATCACTCAATAAAGGTCCTCTTTGCCTTGCTCACCTTCAGTTGCCTGCATACCTTATTCTTCCTGTTCACAGGACAAAAGCTTGGGATCCACCAAACAGGCGGGCTAAACGAGCTGTAATACAAACAGAGCAGAAACACACCACTTGCTCACCATGTTGTAGGCGACAAGAAGAGAAGAGAGAGATAGAGGGAAGAGCTGTGACCCTTTGGGGAGCCCAGACCTAGGAGCTCCCCACACCAGGGCTACAACACCCTCTTTGGAACCCTATGGTTCCTGATGTCTCCAAGCTTCTGGGCACCACTGCATTCTTGGTGTCAGCTGAGGAAGTTGCTTATGGTGTGCCTGGTCCAGCTGCAGACTTGCAGGAAGCTGGTGCTCATGCCAGCACCTGGAGCTGTCCACCCCGCTGCAGCCAGCATGCCAGGCTGTGCACAGTGGCCAGACCCCACAGTTCTTCACACATCCTTCATCACTTCATGGCTAGCTCACCCTTGGTGGGTGTGGGATCCAGACCAGTAGCATGAGCTGAGTATAGCCTGCCAGGCCAGGTGAGCAGAACAAGCTCAGCAGACCAGAGCAAAACACAAGCAAAGGCACCACTAGCCACAGAGGCTTCTGGCTGGCAAAGCAACATCCCAAGGCTCCAGTAACAGTAGGAGACATTTAATAAGTAAATAAACATATATTACTTAAATTTTTGATAAATGATAAATAAGGCAATGACGAAGGTGCTGTGTTAGAAAAATGAAGAAAAACAGGAAGGCATTTCCAGCTTTCTGTAAGGAACTTGAAGGCTCTCTGAGGAGGTAAATTTAAGCTTGCATGGAAGGATAAGCTAGAGCCAGCCCTATGAAGAGAGGAGTAAAATTCTCTCAGGTGAAGGAACAACATGGCCAAATGCTAGTAATTTGGGAAAAGCTGACCTAATTATTTTTGGGAACTATAAAAGGGCCTGTGTAGCTGGTATTTGCTGCAAAACATTAATGATATTGTTTAGGTTCATGAAGTTGAAATAAATGCTAAATCCTTGAGGACATTTTTATACATTTATCTTAATAATCAGCTTCCTTATATATACCTCCAGAAAATAATGTGATTTGATTACTACCAAGATTGATATAAAATTATTTTAATTTAGAGGAAGAAAAGGACTATACAGAAATAGCATTCCCAAGTGTACTCTCTCACCCATGACTCTAACTCCAGAGTCTGCAAAGATTTCTTCCACCAGCAATTTCCTTTTCTCATTTCTCTTTACATCTAAAATTATTTATATTTTTATGTCATGAGTAACTAAGACTTCATAAACTAGTTTGTAGTGTTCATCTTCTTCATTCCTAGGTATTTGTCAATTTTTTTATTCCTTACTCCCTCACAGAGTTGGAGTCCCTTCATTAAGGAAAATCTCAATTACCTAGGCCACCAGCTTTAGGTTCCAGCAGTTTTTTACACCACATATCTGACTTTGTCTGTTACTCTGTAGGGTACAGAAAAGTGATAGATGCTCTCCCTGAGAGTCCATTCCATTTTACATGTAAAGTGTCAAAAATAAGAGCTACATTCTAAGCTCTTTCTTAAAACAGCACCTAGTATTAATAGAACATTCTGTGTCCAGTGGACATATGCAAACATTCTTAGCTGACTCAACAATTGAACTGAGAGAATTGCATATTTCTGGCAGGGTCAAGTGTCAGGCTCATTAAATGCATCTTCATGTTAGCCAAAGAATTGAATGAAATACCAAAGCAAGTTTGGCAACAGTTCTTCCAGGTAGGCAAATTTTTTATTTTAAATTTGGATTTATTTTTCTGTTTTGTAAATGAATGAGACTCAAACTTCAGATTCAAATCAATATTTTAATTAAAAATAAAGTTTGCTAGCATTAGGACAAATACGTAATGCATACGGGGCTTAAAACCTAGATGACGGGTTGATGGGTGCAGCAAACCACCATGGCACATGTATACCTGTATAACAAGTCTACACGTTCTGCACATGTACCCGAGAACCTAAAGTAAAATTTAGAAAAAAATGTTTAACTTGCAAAGGCACATTTGAAAAAAAATAGATATGCTGTTTTAATTTTACTAGCATTTTATAAATTTCAATGCAAGTTTTGGCAAAGATCCACACAGTTACAAAACTACCTGACATGCATGGTTTTGGTACTATTTATTTAGAAAGACCTCTTATAAAACAAATGTTCCTGCCAAAATAGGAAGTACAAATATTGTACTCTGTGTATTACAACTTGTCAAAGGCATGATGTGGTGCCCTAATTCAGGAGGCCTGGGTTTGATTACAACTCTACTGCCAATTAAAATTCACAGTGGCTATTTTTTGAAGTGTCATATAGCATTCTCAAAGGTTCTAAGTAGAATGAGGGTTCTTTTTTATTACTAATAACTTTTCTGTACCTACCATGGTTTTCAAAGGGTTTCTGAAATTGTCATAAAGTTGGCTGTTGGTTTCTCTTTACCTTCCAAAAGAAGACTGAGGAGTGTCTCCCTTAGGAATAAAAGGTGCTAAAGCACTTGCAATTTTCTGCTTCAAAATAGGGGACTTATCTCATGAATTTGTTCTAGAAAACTAGAATCATAGAATTAGTCTTTCCTGGAAGCCACTGAAAGTTCTAGGAAGCACTTGGCTACATTTGAAAGAAACACTCAAAAGAGATAGCTTGATCCAGGTCTAAATCCCTCAGAAGAAACAGGAGTGGACTGGGTTCTAGGGCCTCAGTCCGAGCACCATCAGGAGGCCTTATTTTATCCCTACCTGCTTATAGGATGCTTGGTATGGCAGAATTCTAATCCTACTTTGGGCTGTTGTCCCTTTGAAACTTAAAAATACTGAAACAATCAATTCTCTCTTCCTCTTCCCTGCTAGCTTGTTGCCCCGGTTCACTCCTTTACCTCTTGTCCAGATTCCTGCAATAACTACTGAATGCATGTCCCTGCCTACTACAGAATGACTTTGGAATTAATTTGAATGGCTTATTCAAATCCCCCAATTCTACCCATGGGAATGCTAAATTGAGCACTCTCTTCCTCTGTGCTTTAAATACAAAAAGTTTTTTTGAGAGCAAAGGAGAAAGCAGCATCACATTCCTTCTCCACTGCTACGGTTAGGCTTTGTTTCCCCACCCAAATCTCAACTTGAATTGTAATT
Organism: Cebus imitator; assembly: GCF_001604975.1. Taxonomy (NCBI): domain Eukaryota; kingdom Metazoa; phylum Chordata; class Mammalia; order Primates; family Cebidae; genus Cebus; species Cebus imitator. The sequence continues at coordinate 1,633,918 of NW_016107762.1, forward strand.
CCCATAATCCCCATAATCCCTACATGTTAAGGGAGAGACCAGGTGGAGGTATTTAAATAATGGGGGCATTTCCTCTTGCTGTTCTCATGAAAGTGAGTTCTCATTCGATCTGAGGGTTTTATAAAAGGCTCTTCCCTCTTTGCTCAACACTTCTCCTTCCTGCTGCCTTGTGAAGAAGGTGCCTTGCTCCCCCTTTGCCTTCCTCCATAATTTTAAGTTTCCCAAGCCATGCTGAACTGTGAGTCAATTGAACCTCTTTCCTTTATAAATTACCCATCCTTGGGCAGTTTTTTATAGCAGTGTGAGAATGTACTAATACATCCACATACTCTCACTTCAAGTTTTGGAGGAGGATAGCTCATAGTCCCAGCATGGACAAGATGTGTAGGACAGAGAGGCGATGCCCTGTTCATTGTGACCAGCTCTGCTTGGACCCCAGCTGATTCTTGTTCATGTAGGAGTGAGGGGAATGGACTACCACCTGAAAAGGGGGGATGGAGGTAATACCAGACACAGGTGCCTCCTAGGCTTAGGTCTTATCTCTGCCCTCCTTCTTTCCATCAGAACAGGAACTCTTTCTTATTCCTCCTTTTCGTTTGAGAAGAAGGAAACTTATATGTCATTGGCTTGTTTCCCTCTTAAAATCAAGGCAGAGGATTCAGGGTCTAATTACCATCGATTTACCTGCATTATCATTCATTGGAGACAAGCTTGGTTCTAAGCTTTGTTCTACTTTGGGAATTATGACATTCTTCTAGTGAGATTTACTCAGGTTTGAAATGTTTACTCAGTACTCACCAAAAATGTGGTCTACGTGACTTAATTTTTCATTGTTCTTTAGAAAATCACCAGTACTTAAAAAGAAATTTTGGTATCCTCTTGTCTTTCTTCAAGATAATTACAAAGAGATCTTCAAGAAATTTCACATACCTTGCCTCTTGTCTTATTCCCTTCAGATATAGCTTTCCCACTGTCCCCAGAGTCTAGCATCCAAAAGGCAAATCTGATTATGCCACTCTTTTGCTTAGTAAATATTCAGCGGCTCTACTTTGCCTCCAAGATTATTAATAGGTATCAAGGGCCCCTTGAGATGGGTTCCCATTGCTCCCTGCACTACTCAACATTCACAGGCAACATTAAAATGCTGCCCCCACCATGCAGGGTTTTATTTTCTTTCTTGCTTCCTCTCTTGCTACCTCTCCTCCTTGAATATTTTCTCACACTTCCCCCTTGTCTTGGCAAATTCCTGCTCATTTTTTAGGATTTAGTTTTGTCTTCACTCCTCCAGAGCATCTCTTCTGATCTCAGTGTGTCCCTAGTCTCTCAGTAACCTAATATAAGTCTGTCTTTTCACGTACCGTGTTATCATTTAATTTGCTGTTTATGTGTTTGTTGTTTTGTAGGTCTAATCATCTACCTCAAGCTGCTGGCAGAGATGCTAACAAAAATAGATATTCAATAGATTTTTCTTTCTTTCTTTCTTTCTTTCTTTCTTTCTTTCTTTCTTTCTTTCTTTCTTTTTCTTTCTTTCTTTTCTTTCTATCTTTCTGAGGTTCTCAATGCTCAATTTAAAAAAAATAATTTTTCTCTACCTTTTTAATTTCAATAGGTTTTTGGGAAATAGGTGGTGTTTGGTTACATGAATAAATTTTAGTGAGTTCTGAGATTTTGGAGCACGCGCTACCTGAGCAGTGTACACTGTCCCCAATGTGTAGTCTTTTATCCCTCACCCTTCTCCCACCTTTTCCCCTGAGTCCCAAAAGTTTATTGTATCATTCTTATGTTTTTGCATCCTCATTTGCATTCCCACTTATGAGTGAGAACATACTGTGTTTGGTTTTCCATTCCTGAGTTACTTCATTTAGAATAATGGTCTCTAATTCCATCCAGTTTGGTCCTTTTAGGACTGGTTTTCTCTGCAAGACTTATGAGGGCAAGAAGGTGGCAGCATCTAGCTATGAATGAGTTCATGCTGATACTAGGAAGTGGAACAGAAATAACCACTCCTTTTTGAGTGTATCTTGGGACATTTTTCCAACCGCCTAGTTTGCTTTTCTTTTCCAACAGAATTGAGAAAAATGAGGACACAGTTGAGAATTTTGTGCTTGATGGAGACACCAAACGCAGAGGTGCTTGTCCATCTGAACCACCTGAGCCCATCCTTGCACTTTTGTCATGCAGACCCTGGGAACTGCTTTGGGGATGAGAAAAATGAACATGAAATGGTCTGATCCATATGTAAACCATTATCTTGCTTACAGTTTCATAGACTGATGGAGTTATTGGGAGAGATTGCTTATATCTTCAATGTGACTTCGAGTCTGTCTTTTTATACTTTATTTACAATTATTAGTATTTAATCCCACAGAATGATCTCATTCTCCTATTTTAAGTGTTCTAATTCCAGCACACAATTCCTCTACCTATAGGTGCTAAATATATAATTGTAGGTTGAAAGAATGGTTTGTTCATTCAACCCTAAGCATTCAGTGGTTGCCACATTCTTTGTGTTATATTTTCTCAGTTCCTTCTGTTGGTTAACGTCTAACTGATTAGGCTGAGAACTAGAATTTCTATCACAGTAGTATTCATGCTGAGTAGTCACTGCTTATTGATTTGTCTGGTGGAAAACCTGAAGGCAGAACCTGTATCAGTCAGGGTCTTGGCAGGGAGCCACTGTTTAATCAAATTAAGGCTTAATGGGAGATAATTAATATTTTCTTTTTCCAGAGGTATAGGCAGAGTTAATCACTCCAACAAGGAATGTTGAAGTATCCAGGGTGTCGCTACAGTGGGAAGCTATTCTCATCCCTAGGCCTGAATGTCAATGAGACAAGGGAGTTATCAGAATCTGGAATGGAGCTACAGCCAAGGGGCTTCCTGAGAGGAGCAGTGGCCAAATGTGATTGAGACTCACTGGTAAAATGATTCACCAACCACAGGCAGAGGCTGATCATCATAGGCCTCCTATCAATGACTTATGTTTCATTAATAAGTCACCATCAATGCCTCTTTCATTTTGATAGCCTCCTCTCAGGCTTCAGGTTTTGAGATAACTTGTCTATCAGACAACATTTTAAAGTAGTAACTATTTTTCTCATTGCTATCAACCAAAATCACACATTAATGCTGAGCATTTTACAGACTACTGAACAGAAGTTCGGTATAAAATAACTAGGGATACCAGACTGAGTTTTTAAATCCCAGTCAGAAGAAAAGTAATTTGACATACTTGTTACCCTTTGCAGTCTTAGCAAGAGAAAGACATGTGCTTGTTTATTATCTAAACTAGCACTTTGCCCCTAATACTTCTCAAAGCTGAAGGACTCTCTAAGAATGAGAATCGATGAAATAAGTCTTCGGATTTGATAAACTGGTGTCCCATAGGGAAATTAAGGCCAATGTGAAATTTGCAGTTGACTTTTGTGGTGACTACCTTCCCCTTTTATAATCTGAGTGTAATATGCATTTATATATGATTTTTTTTTCAGCTCTATAGAATAATCTACTGCTCAAAAGGAGATTTGCAGCTGGAAGAGGCAAATTACTATGACAAATGAATCTGTTTTCTCTACCAAGGTAACCTACTAATTTATGAAACACACTTGGGACTTTAAGCAGGATATTTGGCACCACACCTTCTAATCACACCCACTCTTTGTTGTGTAGCTGGATTCTGTTTCCTCATTTAACACATGGTTTCTTTCTCTAAAAATGAGAATAAATAATCTTGTTCTTTGAGAAACAAAGTTGGAAATTTAGGTATTTTTATAGCACTATTTTGTGTATCAGTTTTGAGATAACTGTTTTCAGATACTGGGAAGCGATCAGGCCATATCTGGTTTCAGAGTTGTATAGCTGTTATAGGCTGAACATTAGGTAACATATTGAGTTTTTAGTCTGTTTGAGCTCCAGTATTGGCTCGTTTCTCTCTTGAACTTTACATCCACAATTCAGTGTTAGGGAGAGTCAAGAATACAAGTGTTTTCATCATTAACCATTAACTTTTAAAACATTGTGAATCCTGTGTATGATTAGCTCAACTTTCAGCTTCCAGAATTCAGAAATATGGTAAAAATCACCAGGACAAACTTTTAACATTTTTCACAAGTATTCCCAAAGTGATGATCAAAGCTTATAGTAACAGATCCTTTAAAAGAAAGGGCTTCCCTATGGGCTGGGTCCTTCAACCAGGGAGAGTTGATTAAGAAAATCTTATCACTTTCCTTACAATTTTATAGAACAGAAGTCATGTTAAACTGCAGTAGTAGTGAAAGGAGCATTTAAGAAGTGGTCTCAACTGAGGTTTGTAACCTCAACTTAGGTTACAGTGGTCTCAAGTGAGGTTTCAGGTGAAGGGCCAGCGGAGCCCCTTTGCCTTGGTTCCAACAGAAGAGTGACACATGCCAAGCATGTAGGTATGAGTGTCCCAGATCCTTTTGGGCTTTAGCTGCTTACCACATGGTGAGAAGGGACTGTAATAGAAATCCAAAGTGGACTTTAAAAAATATATATGGCTTTATATATAGTCAAAAGAGTGCACCTTTTTCTCTCAGCTCAGACATGAATTTGGCTTAGGAAGCAGAAATGGGGTTGGGGAGGGTGGGAGCAGGGCATACAATGCTCTTCTGAAAAAATAGGGACATGAGGAAGATATGCCAGCAACTCTCTATCAGGATGAAGGATCCTTTCTATTAGCCTTTGAGCATTGGAATCCTTATGCTTTTGGTGCTTCTCTGTAGCATTGGAGAGATAGATAGAAGGAGACTGCCTCCTCTTGCTGGGGTCAGTATTTTCTGCATCCCGTGAATGGAAGTGAGAATAGCCTTGGAAGCTGATGCGGAAGGTGGGAGAATCTGATGCTTTCAGTCTCCAGTGAACTAAAGAGTCTTCTTACTTTCAGTGCTTGGGAACTGCTGCAATACATGGGCTGCTCCAGCTTATTTCCTTAAACCTCCACTCACCAGATTTTCAGTTGCTGCACAGGTGGAATGGTGGGTCAAGTTCTAAATGTCACATGACTGTCTTGTTTGTTTATATGTTGGGTGCAGCCAGTGGAGTACTCAGGCCCTAAAGAACCCCTTTGGGATGAATAAACATACCAGAGTCCTTGCTAGTTCTACCTGTGAAGTGTTTGCTACAGTCTGAAAGTTTAGGTAACCCCAGTATTCACATGTTAAAATTCTGAAACTCCCAATCTCCGTGACAGCATTTGGAGGTGGAGCCTTTGGGAGGTGATTAGGTCATGGGGAAAAGGCATCATGAATGGGATTAGTACTCTTATGAAACAGACCTGAGGCCAGGTATGATGGCATATGCCTGTAATCCCAGTGCTTTCACACGTTGAAAGGTAGGATCGCTTGAGCCCAGGAGTTCAAGACCAACCTGGGCAACATAGTGAGACCCTGTCTCTAGAAATAATTTTAAAATTAGCTCAACATAGTGATGTGTGCCTATAGTCCTAGCTACTCAGCAGGCTGAGGTAGGAGGATCACATGAGCCCAAGAGATCAAGGCTGCAGTGAGTAGGAAGGTATTTGTCTACAAACCAGGAAGAGGGCCCACATCCAAACTGCCAGCACCTTGATCTTGGACTTGCCAGCCTCCAGGGCTGTGAGAAATAAATTCCTGTGGTTTGTAAGACATACAATCCATGGTGTCTTGTTACAGCAGCTCAAATGGACTGAGGGAGTATTCCTGGTCCATCTCACATCTTAGGCTACATGTCCTAGAGAATACACGCTGAGAAGAAAAAGCTTTCAGGTGTTTCAGGGCATCTCCCATTACCCCCAAACCTCTTCTTCCTAAGTCATGAAGTGAGGGGATTCAGAACTACCTGAAGCACAGAAATTTATACTAGGAGACCACATAACACCCTTTCATTGGCTGTCAGGCCCATAGGGTAACCCAGTGCCCAGAGCCCCCTCACTTGAGATCTTGGAGATTCCCTGTCAAAGCCCTAGAAAGACCAGAGTTGAAGGCTACCACTGCAGCTCAATGCAATTTCCATTTCACCTTCCAGTAAGAGCTTTCAACACCTCCCTGTTCCTCCTAAAATCCCTTCACTGGTGATGGCCCAGAGTGTAGTCTCTGCCTGAAGTCTCACCAGCTCAGAACTGAGGTTCCATTATGAGAAATGCTCATACTTCCAAGAACCTGGAGTAGGTAGATGGGTTGGGTAGGGCAGGGCAATGGACATGTTTGGATATACCAACAAGGAAAGAGGAAAGTCAAAGTCATCTTCTTCCTTATGGGCAATGCTCAGTTTCCTGTCTATAAAATGGGCAAAATTCCCTTTTCCACCTGCTTGCTGGAGTAGTAGTGGAAGGCAGGTGAATTAGGAAGAATAATCAGACCCTCAGCGGCATCAGTGGATTCTTACACTCTCTGAACAATTAAGGTTAGAGGCAAGCAATATTTTTCCCAAGAAGCTGCAGAGAAATCATGAGGAGTTAAAGTTTCTGTTATTCTACTAACTGTTAACCTTTGGAACAGTCACTTCATATTATTCAACTTCAGTTTTTGCCTGTATGAAAGAGAACTATAATATCAAATATCTTGTAGCGTTTCCATGATAAACTATGGAGATGAGGTCTGTCCAGTTACAAATGAGAGAAATTCACCCTCAAATTTTGTTGAGCAGCTCTCCCTGTGTGGTGGCCATCCCCTCCCACTGCATATCTGCTTTCCCTGAGCAGTGGATAAATAGAATACAGATGGCTCAAGACTCAGATCATTGCAGCACAGCAGTGCCAGAAGAAAGAAAACATCCCCCTCCTAGAATCTTTCCATAAAAATCTCAAAGAAGAGCTCGAATGAGCATGGCTGGGGCCTTGTGTTCATCCCAGGATCAATATCTTTGAATGGAACAATGTGATGCTGTGATTGAACAGAATTGGGTCTTGCAGTCATCTCCATGGCTGGGCTGTTGCAGTGGTGAGCCCATTTGAACAACATGGAGCCAGGGAAGGATAATTCCCAAATGAAGAGTATTTAACATAAAAAGAAGAAAGAATAGAATGCTCTGAATTCAGTAATAACAGACATCCATGACAAATTGAGAATGTATTAAGTCATGGAATACAAGGTGGTGTGAACAACCAAACAAAGAACAGCATTGGAAGGCACTTGGACCTCAGCAACACTGGAACAGAACTTGGCTTCAGCACAGATTTCCTCTTTACTGTAATATCTGCTTCTTTGTATAAGTTTGCTTCTTTTTACTTCGCCATACACTGGCTTTCTCCACATGTCATGAAACATAGTGGGTATTAGTACCACTCCCAGTGGTTCGTGTTCTCTACTCCCACCAGTCGTACATGCTCTTTTCATAGAAGGGTTGATATGGAAGCAAGGCGTTTAGGCAATTCTGAGATACAGAAAAGCTTCACTTTGTGAGCCACATGTTCGTCTTCTGCCCCTTTTCTGGAGTCATCCATCTCCTGTGTATTAGCCAACCTTGGTAGATGGCTATTTAGCTCATCATCTGACCAATACGATTTTTTCAAATTTTATTTTTTGTGGATACATAGTAGGTGTACATATTTATGGGTTATGTGAAGATTTTTGGTATAGGCATGCAATGTGTAATAATCACATCAGGATAAAGGGAGTATTCATCATCTCAGCCATTTATCCTTTGTGTTATGAATAATCTAATTATACCCTTTTAGTTATTTTTAAATGAGCAATTAAATTATTGTTGACTATAGTCACCCTGTTTTGCTGTCAAACTTACTTATTCTAACAATATTTTGGTGCCTATTAACCATCCCACTTCCCCCAACCTACCCCCATTACCCTTTTTAGCATCTGGTAGCCTTCTTTCTACTCTCTATCTCCAAGAATTCAATTGTTTTGATTTTTAGCTCCCACAAATAAGTGAAAACATGTGAAATTTGTCTTTCTGTGTCTGGCTTATTTCACTTTCCATAATGATATCTAGTTACATCAGTACTGTTGCAAATAACAGGATCTCATTTTTTTGTGGCTGAACAGTACTCTGTTGCGTATATTTACCACAAGTTTTTTTCTTTTCTTTTCTTTTTTCTTAAGAGATGAGGTCTTGCTTTGTCACCCAGGCTGGAGTACAGTGGTGTGACCATGGCTCACTGCCACCTTGAACTCCCAAGCTCAAGGGATTTTACTGTCTTAGTATCTTGAGTAGCTGGGTCTAGAGACATGAGCCACCATGCCTGGCTAATTTAAAAACAAAATGTAGAAATGGGGCCTTGACATCTTGCCCATATTGGTCTCAAACTCCTAAACTGAAACAATCCTTCTGTCTTTCCCTCCCAAAGTGCTAAGATAAAAGAAATGAGCCGCCACGCCTGACCTCACATTTTCTTGATCCATTTATCTGTTGAAGGACAATTTTGGCTATTGTGAAGAGTGCCACAGCAAACATGAGAATGCACATATCTCTTCGATATTCTCATTTCCTTTCTCTTGGGTATATACCTAGTAGTGAGACTGCTGGATCATACGGTAGCTCTATTTTTAGTTTGTTAAGGAACCTCCAAAACTGTTCTGCATAACTAATTTACATTCCCACTAACAGTTTACAAGGGTTCCCTTTTCTCCACATCTGTGGGGGAGAAACCCCGCAAGAACCAAGGCAAGGGTCTGAAGCCTCATCATATAAACAGAAAATTAGAAAAGAATTAGAGATATAGTTACATAGTTACTCCTATATATAATCATAATCACATAGCTATTCATATGTAATCATAAATATATACATCTATATAATAATATAATCTTTAATCTTACTAATAAATCTCAGGTCAAGAAGTATGGGACTTAAGTGGCATTGGAAAAGAGGTGACCCTAAGGCAAGATGCTCTAAGTCCTGTGTCACGCCCATGTAAGGGCTGCTGGAGGACGCCTTGGCTGTGTGACAGTGTCAGCGCTGTGAAAGCACCTGCTGTTGAGCCAGCTAGGGAAGGAGACATTAAAGATGGCTGAGACATCTCCTTCCTTGGGGGAGTGAGGAGAAAACTCTGCTCTTGTGGTAAGCCTCATGGCTGTCAGGGAGGCCCACAGACATCCGGGGACTTAATTGTCTCTATGTGGTGCTGTTCTTCACTGGTCACTTTCCATGTCTACTTTCAAGTTCTGCTTCTGCACCTGGTTCCTCTTTTTCTTAGAAGATAAGAATTAGTAATAGTAACATAAATCTTAGTGACCTTGTTATTTCTTGACAAGTATGAAAAAAGTGCTGATGCCTTAGGTTTTCTCCTCACCTCAGCTTCTTCAAAGTCTTGGCCCCCTGTCTCCAAGACACATGATTTACCTGACCCTATCACTGACCACCATTACCTCATCCTACCTGCCCTTCACCCTGCTTTGTACTCAATAAAAGTCAGAGCGTCCAGGCGCTTGGGGCTGCTGCAATTTGGTAGCAGTGGAACCCTGGGCCCAAACTCTGTTTTCTCTTTCTTTGTGTCTTGTGTCTTTTATTTCCACAGTTTCTCGTCTCCACACCAGCAGAGAGGGACTCATGGGACCCTGTGGGGCTGGACCCTATACATATCCTTGCCAGAATTTATTTCCTGCCTTTGAATAAAGCCATTTTAACTAGAGTGAGATCACATTTCATTGGGGTTTTGATTTGCATTTATCTCATGATCCATGATGTTGAGCACCTTTTCATATAGCTGATTGCCATCTGTATGTCTTCTTTTGAGAGATGTTTACTCAGACCTCTTGCCCATGTTTTAATTGGATTATTAGACTTTTTCCTATAGAATTGTTTGAGCTCCTCATGTATTCTGGTTATTAATCTCTTAGATGGGTAGTTTGAAAATATTTTTTCTCATTCTGTGGATTGACTCTTCACTTTGTTGATTGTTTCTTTTGCTGCGCAGAAGCTTTTTAATTTGATGTGATCCCATTTGTCCGTTTTTGCTTTGGTTGCCTGTGCTTGTGGGGTATTACTCAAGAAATCTTTACCCACTCCAATGTCTTGGAGACTTTTCTGAAAGTTTTCTTTTAGTAGTTTCATAATTTGAGGTCTTAGATTTAAATATTTAATACATTTTTATTTGATTTTGTATATCATCAGAGATATGGGTCAAGTTTCATTCTTCTGTATATCGGTATCCAGTTTTCCCAGAACCGTTTATTGAAGAGACTGTCCTTTACCCAATGTATGATATTGGCTTCCTTTACCCAATGTATGATATTGGCAGCTTTGTCAAAAATGAGTTCACTCTAGCTGTATGAATTTGTTTCTGGGTTTTCTTTGCTATTTCCTTGGTCTATGTGTCGGTTTTTATGGAAGTACCATGCCGTTTTGCTTACTATAGTTCTGTGCTATCATTTAAAGTCAGGTAATGTGCTTCCTTCCGTTCTTTGGCTTAGGATATCTTTGACTATTCTGGGACTCTTGTGGTTCCATATTAATTTCAGGATTGTTTTTCTATTTCTGTGAAGAATGCCTGGTATTTTGATAGGGATTGTACAGAATCTGTGGATTGCTTTTGGTAGTAGGAACATTTTAAAAATATCTATTCTTCCAATCCATGAACATGAAATATCTTTTCATTTTTTTGTAGCCTCTTAAATTTCTTGCATCAATGTTTTATAGTTTGCATTGTAGAGATCTTTCACTACTTTGGTTAAGTTAATTACTAGGTATTTTATTTTGTTGATTTGTAAATAAGATAGCTTTCTTGATTTCTGTTTTAGATGGTTTGCCATTGGCATATAGAAATGCTACTGATTTTTATATCTTTATTTTGTATCCTGAAAGTTTACTGCATTTGTTGATCAGTTCTGATAGTTTCCTTGTTGGAGTCTTTGGGTTTTTCCAAATATAAGATTGCATTATCTGCAAACAAGGATAAATTTGAATTCTTCCTTTCAATTTGGATGCCCTTTATTTCTTTCATCTGGTTGCACTAGCTAGGTATCTAGTACTATGTTAAATAATGGTGGTAAAAATGGCCAGCTTTATCATGTTCCTGACCTTAGAGAAAAGACTTTCAGTTTTTCCCCACTCAGGAGGATACTAGCTATGGGTCTGTCATAGATAGCTTTTATTATGTTGAGGTACATTCCTTCTATGCCCAGTTTCTTGAGGATTTTCAACATCTCATGATGCAATATTGAATTTTTATGAAATGCTTTTTCAGCATTCATGGAAATGATCATATGATTTTTGTCCTTTATTCTGTTGATATGATGGATGTATCACAGTAATTGATTTGCATATGTTGAATCATCCTGGAATCCATGGGACAAATCCCACTTGGCCATGATGAATGGCCTTGTTAATGTGTTTCTGAATTGTTTGCTAGCATTTTGGTGATAATTTTTGCATCAATATTCATCAGAAATATTGGCCTGTAGTTTTCTTTTTTTAATGTATCTTTGTCTGGTTTTGGTATCAGAGTAATACTGGCCTTGTAGAATGAATTTGAAAATATTCCCTCCTCCTCTGTTTTTAGAATAGTTTGAATAGAATTGATATTAATTCTTCAAAAGTTTGATGGAACTCACAAGTGAAACCATAAGATCCTAGGCTATTATTTGCTGGGAAATCTTTTATTATGGCTTTGATCTCATTACTTCTTATTGGTCTGTTCAGGTTTTGGATTTCTTCATGGTTCAATCTTGGTAGGTTGTATGTGTCTAGGAATTTATCCATTTCTTCTGGATTTTCCGGTTTAGGCATCCAGTTATTCAGAGTAGCCACTAATGATCCTTTGAATTCCTGAAGTATCAATTGTAATGTCTCCTTTTTCATCTTTGATTTTATTTAAATGTATCTTCTTTCTTTTTTTCTTAAGTGACCTGGATACATTTGTCAAAAAAGACCAACTTTCAGTTCTCTTACATTATCCTTTTCAATAAACGTTCTACTCCTATCACTTTCTCTACCTCTTGTCTAAGATTTGTCCCTCTGAGGCTTTTTTCTAGATCTTGTAGGCATGCTTCTTTCTTTTTAATTCTTTTTTCTTTTTGTCTCCTCTGTGTACTTTCAAATAGCCTATCTTCAGTCTCACTAATTCTTTCTTCTGCTCGATCAATGCTTCTATTAGGAGACTAAGATGCATTCTACAGCATGTCAATTACATTTTTCAACTCCAGAATTTCTGCTTGATTCTTTCAAATTATTTCAATCTCTTTGTTAAATTTATCTGTTAAAATTCTGAATTCCTTCTCTGTGTTACTGTGAATTTCTTCAAATGTCCTCAAAACAGCCATTTTGAATTATCTTCCTGAAAGGGCACATATCTCTATTTTTCCAGGATTTGTTCCTAGTGTATTAAGTAGTTCATTTGATGCCATAATGTTTTCCTGGATGGGCTTGATGCTGGTGAATGTTCATCAGTGTCTGTACATTAAAGATTAGCTATTTATAGTAGTTTTGCAGTCTGAGCTGCTTTGTACCTTGAGAACTTCTTCAGAAGGCTCTCCAGGTATGAAAGAGACTTGAGTGTTGTGATCTAAGCCATATCTGCATTAGGAGATCTCCAAGTTCAGTAATGCTGTGCTTCTTGAAGACTCATAGAGGTGCTCTTGGTTCTTGCAGACTCAACTTGGTGGTTTTGGAGAAAATTGAGAAAAATTCTCTGGATTACCAGGCAGAGACTCTTGTTCTTTTCCCTTATTTTCTTCCTAATAAGTGGAATTTTTTTTCTTTGTGCTGAGTCATATGAATCTGAGGGTAGGATGACACAAGCACCTCTGTCGCCACCACCACTGTAACTACTGCCTAGCTCTAAATCAGTAAGAACACTTTAGCCTGTGGTATCAAGGCTTGCTGAAACTTAAAGTTTAGTCAACTGGGATGGACACTTCCTTTCTGCTAGGGCTGGTCTAAATGCTTCCTCGGTTGGGGGAATTAGCTGAGTTCAGTCCAAATTTGTTTTTGCTATGACAGGGCAGCACTGAGTTTACTTCAAAGTCCCACTATCACTGCACTCTCCCTCCCCCACGTGCACAGCTTCTCTGCACCACAAAGCTGCTGCCTGGAGATGATAGAGGGGTAGTAGCATCAGTAACCCAACACTATCTTTTCTCCCCTTTTCAGTGTCTCATTCAGCTACATGAAATTAAAGCCTGGTACTGTGATTGCTCTTCTGATTTTTGGTTCTTATGAAGGTACTTTTTTGTGTAACTAGTTGTCAAATTTGGTGCTCCCGGTGGGGGCTGAGTTGGTGATCAGTGGAGGCTTCTATTTGACCATCTTGCTCTGCTCCTCCAACAAGTACAATTTTAAGGATGAGAATCTAATACTCTGCTGATCCATCCAAAAGCAGAGCTCAGGCAGTAATGCAATTGTTGGGGAGTGGCTGTAAAAACAGATGACATTTTGTTAACTCTCCCATCACTCACCTCCTCCTGTGTGGCCTGGTTCCTTAATAGTCCATGGACTGGTTCTTGTTGGTGGGACCCTTGAAGTATATGACTGATTATGAATGAATAACTTATGCATAAGTTACCTGAGGATCTTATTAGAACATAGATTCTTCTTCAGTAGGCAGAGTGGGCCATGAAATTCAATATCTCTAATAAACTCCCCAATGATGCCTATGTTACTGGTCTGTGAACCTGTTTGAGTAGCAAGGGCTTAAGCCATTGTTAGTTAGTATTTTGTAACTTGGAACCCAGGTACCATTATAGATAGTGCCTAATCTATATGCATTCCTCTGCCTTAAATTGGCACTTCCAAGTTCCCATGAAGTGATTACTTCTCTCATTTTCTCTGTGATTCTAACTTTAAAATATTGTATTATCTAATGCTAGGATATTTCTTGACTATACAGTTTTACTTCTATCCATGAAAAATTATCCTTTCTGTCAGGTCTCAAGCTTCTTTGATGTTTATTAAGCCATCCTGATTTTTTTTTTTTTTTTTTGCTTAAATTTGCCCAATAAATATGTTTAAAACCTATTGAGTACTCAAAAAATATTAATTGAATGAAAAGAAATACTACCATCTATTTTTTATATTTTTGATCTTTATTATTTTGGTTCAAGATATATCTTTCTGGCTTTTTTTATCCTATTCTAGGGTCTCTTGATAAGTATCTAGAGGTTGTCCAGATTGCTAATTTGAAGTCAAGAGTATCAATTCTGGTCTTTATTATTTCCATTTTGAGTTTTTATTTGTTGGCTTGTTTGCTTGTTTGCTTTTACTATTATATCTTTAGTTTACTGTTTGTTGTTCATTCACTTGGATTCCACTTGGAGCCCAGCCTTTACCTTAGCTTAACAGATCAAAGCATTCATTTAATGGAGGCTATACTATTCATACACTTGGAGAAGATCAATGAACCAATTGCTTTCTAAAATTATGATTTGTTTCTTATAAAAAGTTATTTTCTTTTATGTTTTGAGGTGTTGTCTTCATCCCCCTCACCTTGTTGCAGTATTGTTTTATAGGCCCCATATTAACTTCTTCTTGTTTCCTTTTTCTTATATAAAATTGTTTCTGATACTGCATTTCTCAAAAGATAAGATGAGTGGAACAGTCTTAAGCTTCCATTCTATCCACTTGGGAGCTTGTTTGGTAGCTAAAGTTAAATTCTATTTCCATGCACAGCACGTAGCCATGCAATATGCAGTTCTCAAGCAACATAATACATGGGACTAGACCTCCTCATGAACTGTTCCCACAAACTAACTCTATCCGCACTTGTAGTACTTTTCCTTAGGTCACACTAAGCATACCAGTATGCCCTGTGCTTTCTCCAGACCCCTTTTATACAATATGTTGCATTCCTGAAGAAGCTTGCATAGAGAAAGAGCAGCAGTAATGTTGCAGGATGTGGCTAGGGGAGGTGGGACAATTCCAATGGGCAAAGACAATACTACATAGTCAGTTCAGGACTGGCAACATTTCCTGATGGTCAGTAGAGCCATTTAATCTGAAAAAGGCACAGAGAAGAGAAATAAAACAAAGTATTTTCGTATTGTCTTTGGCAGTGTTAAGCCCCAGGCTGATTCAAAGGCTGGCGTATATGGTATGCCTCAAAAACTATGCTTCTCAATACAAATGAAAAATCTATTCTGACTGTGGCCTTTGAATTTACATTGTGGATACTAGTTTTTTGTAGTCATTGTTGGCTTCATTGGGTGGAGGCACAGAAGGTATGATTATTCACCTATCACGTTAACCCCGTAATTTAACCCAAATATGCAATAACTAGAAAATTTTGAAACCTGTAGTCAAACCCCAATATTAGTGATGTGTATAATAAAACGCAGAGTTCACATTCTAGATATTTCACCAACTACATGTGACCTGAAAAAATTGCATAATTTCAGAGGACCTTTTATTTTATCATGTGTAAAATAATTTAGACTAAATAATACCATCTAGCTGTAATTTTTTTTGTTTAAAAAAACCTCAAAGTACAATGGAAACGTTTTTGTTTTTTCCTACAGCAATTTAAAGTCCAAAAAGTCTTATAGAGCAGAAGTTCTCATTTTCAAAAGACATAATGCTTAGAATTCATGATACTCTTTACAGAATATCATGTAATATTGACATTACATTTAGAGTAATTATGTAATTCTGGGATTATAGAATAAGCATTTGGAAGCAGATGTTTAAGTTTATGATAGAAAGAGAAAAAATTTATATTATTTTGCTTAATTCTACTTCCTACTATTTTCATGTTCTATATATTCTTTTTAATTATCTTTTTACTTCTAGAAGACTTTTACAAATTGACCTTATAATTAACTTTTACTGAACTTTTCAGATTCTTGAGAATATTTTTTGACATGAGGTGTCCAAACACATATTAAACTTTGCTTGTGTAACTTTGTTAACAAGCTATTAAATTGTTATTAAACTTTGTTGTTTAATTATTCTAAGCATGATAACATAATTCAGAAGAAAATAGGCAACTCTGACTCCATGGCTTAATCACTTGGCTTTATCTGTTGGATCTTTCAGTTACTGTGCAGTGTTTCAAGTAGATTTTAGTCCCATAAGAGTAAGAGTAAACATTTCTTTCTTTCTTTTCCTTTTAAGGGCAGAAGCTTTGAAATATTGAAATGTGTGGTGTCATTCTACCTGGAACATGTCCACATAGAATGAGAAGCATTTTTTTTTTCCTTTTCTTTGGGCACCAGTGCAAACAGGGTGCACATGCAGAGAAAGCGTGACTGGGTTTTTTTACTAGTGTATAACACATGTCTGGGAGTGCTTCCCTCCTAAAAACCATGAGTTGTTCACTTATTTTTCACGTGATACCCTGAAGTCATGAGAGTGCTACCAATTATTCAGTAAACATGTGGCAAATAATGGTAGAAATGGGTGCCCAGAAAGAGGATAAACATGTCTTCATTCAACAACAATGACCTTCAGCTTTGGCAGTAAAAGTAGATTTAAATGACATTGGAATTTTCCACCTAGCTCCAAGACTAGCCTTCTGGTTTAAACTTCTTTATATCTCTATGACATGATCTCCTTCTAAGACCTTCTTCTCAATTGACTTAAAACATCCGTATGATTGGTGGCCAGAGAAATATGGATCATGATTATTGCTATTTACTTCCTGATGTTTAAAATAGAACTTTGAAGTAAGACAATAAACTTAAAAGCCATGCTTTTTAGGGTAGAGAATTTTCTAAACTTTTTTCTTAAAGGCTGAAGAAGACTTAGATTTCTGACACAATGGTAACACCTATAACTTCTGCTTGTGACAGCCAGGGCTTGCTACATAATAATAGCAAGAGAATGTGACACAGAGGAAGGAAGAAAAGTCCACCCTTCTGATAGTAGGGGGTTGTGGAATGGGAGGGAAAAGGGAGAAGGAGCAGTAGAAAACAGTCCATTATAAATGTCCTGATGTCTTCTGCTTGACTTTAGCCCGGAATGAGTGTTAAGAAAGAAGGGATACTCTAGAAGAGGAGGCCATGAAATCTTACTTGGGTCTAGGTAAGCATCCCAACCACAGGCCATCCTGCCTAATCTAGGGCAGAGCCGTGCCAGAGTTTATGTGGCAGTAACGTATGGTTAGACAGAGATAAGCCACGAAGTTTAGCTTTTCAAGGCAGCTTTCTGTGACTACAAGACCAAGGCAGAAAATAAATATCTCATTTCCTTTTTGCAGAGTGGAGCAAGTAGGGAAAAGGGAAATGACTGAACAATCAAGTAACTTGAGAATCAAATAACTTTCCCACCAACAGGGCCTGAATTTGTGAAATGTATCAAGATCTTCACCTTTAGCTTGAGATGGACCATCAGAACGGGAGGTCAGATGAGAGACATGGGGTTTGCTGTGACAACTAGAACTAAGGTGAGCTGAGTGATCAGTAGAGCAACACTGGGCTCTGGCCAACCAAAATAAACCAGACCATGAGCTCCACCAGATAAGGCCTCTGCTACAAGTACAGTAAGTGAGCAGCACCCAGGAAGACAGAGGCATTGTCATGAAGACTGAAGGAAAGAAGAGTATTTCAAGTGCTGAGAAGCTGATCTTCCCCTAGGCAAGGATCTGGGAAAGTCTTCCTTCCCCCAGATGCCCTGGGAGAGAATTGGGGAACATGAAGACTTTGGGAAACTGAGCATTTCTTTTTATCAAAAGATAAAGAGCACAAGGATTATTTAGATCATTATAATAACCTACATTTTTTAAGCATAATTTTAAAAACACATCTTGACTGCATATATGCAAGATTTCATAAATTTTTAACCATGTTAACAATTGCTTACTAAATAAATGAAGGACCCAAATAAGAAAGAAGAGAAAAAATAAGTAAGATCCTTAAAATGACTTGTCTCCTTCAACAGTAGAGTTCTCCAGTAAGAGAAATACTAAAACTTAAGCTATTGCTTTAGCACGAAGATTAAGGTTCCTCCCCACATGTTAGTCCCAGTAAAGAAGAGTCTGAGAAAAAATTGGGAAGTTTATGCAATTTGTTTTCAATTCTTTCAGCATTCAACATTCTACTAAGCTACCTGACTTACCCCAGTTTTGTTGTTGTCGTTAGCCGTTACAAATACATTGCTCTTAGGGAAAACTCTGATATTAGTTATAAATCTCAGGGTGAGTTTATTAATGCTAAATAATGAAAGATGTTATATTTAAAGGCATTTAAAGAACAACAAAATCTAGTTTCCACAACACACACTGGGGCGTGTCAGAAGGCAGTGGGTAGGAGGGAGAGGATCAGGAAAAATAGCTAATGAATGCTGAGCTTAATACTGGGTGATAGGATGATCTGTGCAGTGAACCAGCATGGCATATGTTTGCCTGCATAACAAACTTGCACATCATGCACATGTGTCCCTGAACTTAAAAGTTGAAAATTAAAAATACATATATACCAACAGAGTAAACAGACAACCTACATAATGGGAGTATAGATTCACAAACTCTGCATCCAACAAAGGCCTAATACCCAGAATCTATAATGAACTACAATAAAACTAGCAAAAACCAAATAACCCTATTTAAAATGGGCAAAATACATGAGCAAACAAACACTTCTCAAAAGATACACAAATGGCCAAACATGAAAAGTGGTCCACATCGCTAATCATCAGAGAAACACAAATCAAAAATACAATGAGATACCACCTCACATCAGTCAGAATAGTTATTATCAAAAAGCCAGAAAGTGACCAATTTTGGTGAGGCTACAGAGGAAAGGAAATGCTTATACACTGCTGATGGGAATGTAAATTAGTTCAGCCACTGTGGATAACAGTTTGGAGATTTCTCAAAGAACTTAAAACAAAACAGCCGTCTGAACCAGTAGTCCCATTACTGGGTTTAAACCTAAAATCATTCTACCAAAAAAAACCAAAATCTAGTTTCCATAGCAACTATTTTGTATTATGGAAGAGACACAGATGCTAAAGTAAAAAGTTCTACCACTTTCTTTTTTATGAAGATTGAAACTACATTAGTGAAAGTGCTTTGTGGTCTTTGAAGAATATAGTTATCATTATTATATCAAAGATCAAAAGAGATATTTAGGGCTCAAGGCAGGCCTTCAGGATTACCCTGAGATAGCATTGTGGGCATTGTTTCATGGTCTTTTACTATGTGAGATCTAGAGAAAGAAAGAGAGTTCTAAATGCTCATGTATTGTGGTAGAAAATGCTCAAATTACCCCCTCCTAATACCCTTCTAAGATAAATGTTGGTAAGGAGCCAGGATTGGCGCTTTAGTTTTGTTTACAATGGTGGGGAAGAGTTGAGTTGAAATCAAAACCTTTAGTAATGTAATATAACGGTGTATGGGGTTTGAGTGCCCTACTGCCTCCTAGCAATGAAAAATTTGACTTCTAGAGTTAAGAACTTCTATTTTTGCTAGTCTCCCCCAAATTGTCACCCTGCGAATGTACACATTTTTTATTCATAGTAGTAGGGATATTGATTTTTTGCTTACCATACTGGTTAGTCCCCTGAAAAGCTGAGTAGTATTTATATGATTGATAAGCTTATATACCAATAAAACCCAGGCTCTGGCTTGAACAGTTATGGATGGGGAATGATATGTCTTGGTTTGCTGAGAATATAACTACAAAATAATTATTAATGACTTACCTATCACTCTCAGAAGTGTTCTGGTTCTGACAATTAATTATATGATCACTTTACTTTTCCTGTGTGTGAACCAGAACTGGGGCACATGGGCACCCTTGATAAAACCCAGATTTAATCAGCTGCAAAAATCTTCCTCAGAAAAAGAAAAGCTCAAAGTTTCAATAATTCGAATTTTATGTTAATTTTTAGCATCTCTGATGTTGGGTGACCTATTTCAGAAATATTGTAGCAATCAAAAGAATAATAGAGAATAACAATTAACTTCTGCTACTTTGTGGATCATGCAAGCTAGTATAAGATTAGAAATACAAAACATCAATGTAATTGATTTGATTTGATAGAATCATAAAAATTACTCTTAAAATTAGAATGAATGATGTCTATATTCACTAATTAGATAATATTTAAATATTAAGCATTTCAGACATTTTGAGTATCGTTTTGTATAATGGGGTCCATCTTGATGAAGTTCCTAGTCATTTGGAAATAATACGTACAATTTCATCATTGTATATAATGTTCAATTAATGTTAATTAGCTGAAGTTCGTTGGTAATGTTGTATTACTCAGGTCTAGTATATCCTCACTAATATCCTTTCTACTTCTTCTATCAAGTACTTATATGAGAATGTTGAATTCACTCTCATGGTGTTGAATTCACTTGATAGAATTCAGTACTTCTGTCAAGTAATGATATGAGAGCGTTTAATGAACTCTATGACCCTGTAATGATATAGAACAATAGGACTTATTCCTCCTACCTAGCTATAATTTCATATATATTAACCAACCTCTCTCTATCCCTCACTTTCCCCAAATCTTACCAGCCTCTAGTGAGCATTCTGCTTTCTATTTTTATAAGATCAACTTATTTAGCTTCCTCATATGAGTGAGAATATGTAGTATTTATCTTTCTGTGTCTGGCTTATTTCATTTCATGTAATGTTCTCCAAACTCCTCCATGATGCCACAAATGACAGGATTTTCTTTTTTTGGCTTAAAGTCTATTTTATCTGATGTAAGTTTAGCTACTCCTGATCATTTTTGGTTTCCATTTGAATGGAATATCTTTTTCCATCCATTAACTTTAAAGCTATACATGTTTTTAAAGGTGAAGTGAGTGTTTTATAGGAAGCATATAGTTGGGTGTTGATTTTTTAATTCATTCATTTCAAAAAATTATCCATTTTTTAATCCAATGGTTTTTTAAGCTATTTTATATCTTTTAATTGGGAGATTTAATCCATTTTTATTCAAGGTTACTATTGATAGCTGAGGTCTTACTCCGCTCAATTTGTTAACTGTTTTCTTGTTGTTTTGTGCATTCTTTCCTTCTTCCTCTTGTATTGTGTATCATTTTGATTGGATGTACTTCTGTAGTGATAAGTTAGATGCCTTTCTCTTGCTCATTGGTGTATCCATTCTGCCAGTGAGTTTTATTTTCTAATCTGCTTTCTTATCCTTTCATTTCTATACGCAGGATTCCCTGAAGTATTTCTTAGAAGATCAGTCCAGTGGTGATAAATTTCCTATTTTTGCTTGTCTGGAGACTTTATTTAGCCTTCATTTTTGAAGAATATCTTTGCTGAGTGTAGTATTCTTGGCCAGCAGGGGTGTTTTCAGCACCTTAAATATGTTGTTCCATTCTTTCCTAGTGTGCAAATTTTCTGCTAAGAAAACTGTTGTTAGTCTAATGGAAATTTCCTTATATGTGACTTAATGTTTTTCCCTATTTTTAAAATCCTTTCTTTCTCTTTGCCTTTTGAAAGCATGAGCTCAGTAGACCTTGGAGGGGAGCTTTTTGGGTTAAGTATATTTGAGACCTTTGAGAGCTAGACATCCTGGATATCCTGGACCTAGATTTTCATATTTCTCTTTAGACATGGGAAATTTTCAGCTGTTATTTTCTTAAATATGTTCACTATGCCTCTTCCCACTTCTACTTCTGCATCTCTCAGATTCATATATTTCATTAAGGCTACTTAATGATATCCTGTAAGTCCTATAAGCTTTGTGAAAGAAAAATAAATCTTGGGACCCTAAAATCCCTAAGCTAGATGGAAAAGCCAATCTGGAGCTGCAAGGGCAAACCTACCTTCCATTCTATTCCTAAATAAGATAGCTACAAAAAAAAAAAAAATTAAACCTACATACCTTCCACACGAGTTGCCCACAAGGAAATTTTTTGTGAACAAAGGACAGACAGAACTCAAAGTCATCCCTCTGCTTATGTGAGACAAATGCCTATCTGATTGCTTCCTTTGACCTATTGTTTCACTAAGCCAGATCAAGGCATAAGTGACTATTCCTATAAATTGTGTATTTAGTGAAAGGCTAATCAGAAACTCAAAAGAATGCATCTACTTGCCTTTTATCTACTTATGACCTAGAAGCTGCCTCCCAGCATCAAGCTGTCCTGCCTTTCTGGACTGAACCAATGTACATCTTACATATATGGATTGAAGACTCATGTCTCCCTAAAATGTATAAAACCAAGCTGTTCCCTGACCACCTTGGGCACATGTCATCAGGCCCTCCTGAGACTGTGTCATGGGCATGTTCTTAACCTTAGCAAAATAAACTTTCTAAATTGATTGAGATGTCCCTGGTTTACAACTTTTTCATTCTTTCTTATTTATTTATTTATTTTATCTGACTGAATTATTTCTAAAGACTTCGCTTCAAGTTCAGAAATTCTTTCATCTGCTTGACCTAGTTTAATGTTGAAGCTGTGATTGTATTTTTCATTATATTCCTGAAATTATTTAGCCCAAATTTTTGGGGTTTTTTTGTTTGTTTGTTTGTTTGTTTGTTTTGATGGAGTCTCACTTTGTTGTCCCCACTGGAGTGCAGTGGTATGATCTGGGCTCACTGCAACTTCTGCCTCCTAGGTTCAAGTGATTCTCCTACCTCAGCCTCCTGAGTAGCTAGGATTACAGGCACACACCACTACACCTGGCTAATTTTTGTATTTTTAGTAGACATAGGGTTTCACCATGTTAGCCAGGCTGGTCTCAAACTCCAGACCTCAAGTGATCTACCCACCTCAGCCTCCCAAAGTGCTGGGATAAATTAACTTTTCAACTACAATACTGGTTTGTTTGTGAATTTGTTTATAATTTATCCCAATGAACATTGCATATTAGAATATAATGATGTAAAATGTAAAGACAACTAAATATTTAAATTCCCAACATTCACCTGTGATTGTAATATAACTTAGTTACTATCATTCTTGTTTCCATAAAAAGAAAGCCTTGGGAAAATATTTTCAAAATAAAATAAATTGTTAATAGCTATCTCTAAAACCTTGACAAGTTTTTTAAAGACTCTGTGCAAGATGCACATTAGAAACATACAGAGGAGAGAGATCCAAGATGGCTGATCACTAGCAGCTCGGGATTGTAGCTCCCAGTGAAAGTGCAGAGAACGAGAGGACGCCATACTTTCAGACGAATTTTTGTTGCTCACGCACCAGAAGATTCCCAGCAGAGGAGCCTCATGGGTCGCCAGTGCGACTCTTGTGGCCGGCGAGGTGGTTTTGCTGCTGCCTTGGTGCGGCAGTTCTTGGTGCAGAGTCAGAAAAGCACCAACAATCTTAACGCCACTGTTTTGGCCGGCGCAATGGGTTGCTCAGATTTTAGCGCTGGGAATCAACAAGTTGGATGTCCACTCAAAAACCCAATTATAAAGGCGGTAATTGTAAAGACCACAGATGGATAAATCTATAATGAAGAGAAGAAACCAGCCTAAAAAGGCTGAGGATACCCAAAATCAGAACGCCTCTCCCTCTACGGGGGATCACAGTTCCTCATCAGCAACGGAACAAGACCTGATGGAGAACGAGTGTGTTCCATTAACAGAAGCAGGCTTCAAAAGGTGGATGATAAGAAACTTCAGTGAATTAAAAGAACTTGTTCTAACCCAACGCAAAGAAACTAAAAACTTTGAAAAAAGGTTTGATGAAATGTTAACAAGAATACACAATTTAGAGAGGAATATAAGTGAATTAATGGAGCTGAAAAACACAACACGAGAACTTAGTGAAGTATGTACAAGTTTTAAGAGCCAAATTGAT
>NW_016107762.1:1658474-1683391 GCF_001604975.1 Cebus imitator
GACTTTCTAAAAAATACCAAAAAGTAAAGAGCATCAACATAATCAAGAATTTACATCAACTAATTGGCAAAACAGCCAGCTAACATTAAATGGCAGTATTAAACTCACATATATTATTATTAATTCTAAATTTAAATCGACTAAATCCCTCAATCCAAAGACACAGACAGGCAAAAAAAGCCAAAACCCATTGGTTTGCTGCATCCAGACCCATGTCACATGCAAGGATACACAAAGACTCAAAACAAAGGGATGAAGAAAGATTTACCAACTAAATGGAGAGCAAAAATAAATAAATAAATAAATAAAAAGCAGGAGTTGCAATTTTTGCCCCTAATAAAATAGACTTCTAAGCAACAAAGATCATAAGAAGCAAGAAGGATATCACATAATGATAAAAGGATCAATGCAAGAAGATCCTAAATATGTATGACCCAGTACAGGAATACACAGATATATAAGACTTATAAAGAGACTTAGACTCCCACACAATAATAGTGGGAGACTTCAACATCAATATTAGACAAATCAATGAGACAAAAAATTAACAACGATATCCAGGATTTGAACTCAGATCTGGAATAAGTAAACTTAATTAACATTTATAGAGCTCTCCACTTTAAATACACAAAATATACACTCTTATCAGTACCACATCACACTATTTACAGGTTTAAATGAAATATTGGTTGGCTGCTTGTTTGTTATTTTTTTCCCTCATTTTTTTTTTCATGTCTTCATTATTAAGCACAATTATAGGCACACCCACTTTTAGACTGCATTCTAGCCGGGGCAATAAAACAACACCCCCGTTCTCTCTCACTCTTCCTCTTCCTCTTTCTTCCTCTCCAAAAAAAAAAAGAAAGAAACATACAGAAATGTTACTTTCTTACTTCACCATTAAGAGGGTGAAATCAAGGTACTAGAAAGGCAGCACTCCCTCTAGTAGCTCTGGGAGAAAGCCTGATTATCTAAAACAGCTGGTAATTCAACATACCTAAAAACACATGTGAATTATTTGACATATTGTTTTATTTCTCCTTTTTTTTTTGAGACAGAGTTTCACTCTTGTTCCCCAGGCTGGAGTACAATGGTTCAATCTTGGCTCACCACAACCCCTGCCTCCAGGGTACAAGCAATTCTTCTGCTTCAGGCTCCCAAGTAGCTGGGATTACAGGCATGAGCCACCATGCCTGGCTAATTTTGTATTTTTTTAGTAGAGACAAGGTTTCTCCATGTTGGTCAGTCTGGTCTTGAACTCCTGACCTCAGGTGATCTGCCTGCCTCGGCCTCCCAAAGTGCTGGCTGGGATTACTGCCGACACATATTTTCTTTAACTGATAATCATGTTATCATACAGTTCAAAGTATTCTGGTTTATATGTTTAAAAGATTAAAATAGTCAGACTTTCTGGGTTAACCTGAATAGTCCTAACTTTTTGCCATTCCCTCCAAGTGGTTTATAATTTTGGCTTATATCTTATATTGGGTTTATAGGTTCTGTTTGGGAATCTTTGTTCCCCTTTCTGTTCCCAGAATTCTGGAAGGTAAGCAAATATTGTCTCTTCTGTTGGAAATTCTGAACAGAAAGGGCCTAAATATTCTGACATTGTGGATTCTCCAAGTAAACCTCCCAGATACCCTATAATGTATCTAGCAATGAATAAACACCATTTATGTGCTCAGAACTTCTAAAGAAGCTTTAGAAAACCACTGTATTAGTTCTCATACTACTAATAAAGTCATACCTGAGACTATGGGTAATTTATAAAGAAAACAAGGTTTAATGGACTCACAGTTCCACCTGTCCAGGGAGGCCTCACAATCATAGCAGAAGGCAAGGAGGAGAAAGGCATGTCTCACATGGTGGCAGGCAAGAGAGAAAAAAGAGCCAAGTGAAAGGGGAAACCCCTTACAAAACAGATCTTGTGAGACTTACTCAATACCATGAGAACAGTATGGGAGAAACTGCTTCAGTTATCTCCCACCAGGTCCCTTCCACAACACATGGAAACTATGAAAGCTACAATTCAAGATGAGATTTGGGTGGGGACACAGCCAAACCATATCACCGTCTAACAATATGAAATATGTTAGATAACAATCTAAAACATTTCATATGTAATATGAACATTCTATATATATGAATACTATATATATAAACATATAGTGTTTGTATGTTACCTACAGACTACACACACATATGTATGCATTCAGAGAAACAAGAAAATGTGTATTCATGAAAAAAATCAGTAGTGGCCACAGGAAGAGGCTCCTCTGCCTATGGAAAGGGGAGGCAAGAACAGGAAGAACTTTGTATTGTAATTTGAGTACCAGCTTAGCTGCGGTAGAATAGAACATCAAGCAAATTGCTAATGTTTTTTACTCCAATCCCTGGCCACCAGACAGCAACTCTAAACCAACCAAAGGCCCAGGGGAACTCACTGCTCTGAAGGGATGGGACTTGGGCAGGTCTAGTCCTATGCTGGCTTCAGGTCTGACCCAGTGCAATCCCAGTGATGGTGGCTACAGAGCAGCTTGAATCACTATATCCCCAGATCCAGATGGCTCAGCAAAGAGAGAGAGACTTCATTTGTTTAAGAGAAAGAAAAAAAAAAATAGGAGTCTGTCTGGTAATCCAGAGAATTATTCTAGATCTCATCTGAGACCACCATGGTAGTAATTCTGTGAGTTGGCAAAAATCACATTGTTATTGGGCCTAGGACTCAAGTCCCCTTGAATATCTGGAAAGGCTTCCCAAGAAGGACAGGCACAAACAAGCCCAGACTGTGAAGACTACAATAAATACCTAATGGCCGGTCACTGACAAACATCTATAAGCATCAACACCATCCAAGAAAACATGACCTCACCTTTCACACAGATAATTCAAAATAACTGTCTTGAGAAAACTCAAAGAAATTCAAGATAACACATAGAAGGAATTCAGAATTCCCAAGATAAATTTAACAAGCAGATTGAAATAATTACAGAGAATCAAGCAGAAATTCTAGGGTTGAAAAATGCAATTGGCATGCTCAAAAATGCATCAGAGTCTCTTAGTAGCAGTATTGATCAAGCAGAAGAATTACTGGGGTTGAATACAAGCTATTTGAGAATACACAGAGGAGACAATAAAAAATAATAAAGCACACCTACAACATATATCAAGAAAGCCTCAAAAGGCCAAATCTAAGAGTTATTGGCTTTAAAGAGGAGGTAGAGAAGTGACAGCAATAGAACATTTATTCAAAAGGATAATATCAGAGAACTTCCCAAACCTAGAGAAAAATATTAACATTGAAGTACAAGTAGGTTATAGAGCACGAAGCAGATTTAACACAAAGAAGACTACTTCAAAGCATTTAATAATCAAACTCCCAAAGGTCAAGGATGAAGAAAGAATCCAAAAAGCAGAAAGAGAAAAGAAACAAATAGCATGTTACAATGCTCAAATACATCTGGCAGCAGAGTTTTCAGTGGAAACAAGAGAGAGTGGTATGACATATTAAAAGTGCTGTAGGAAAAAAACTTTTATCCTAGGATGATATATTCAACAAACATATTCCTTAAGCATGAATGAGAAATAATGACATTCCTAGACAACAGAAGCTGAGGGATTTCATCAGCACTAGATCTGTCCTACAAGAAACACTAAAGGAAGTTTTTCAATCTGAAAAAAAAGAGTGTTAATGAGCAAGAAGAAAGCACTTGAAGGTACAAAACTCTTTGATAATAGTAAGCACACAGAAAAACACATACTAGCATAACACTGTAATTGTGGGATGTAAACGCTTGACCTAAGTAGAAAGACTAAATGATAAACCTATCAAAAATAATAACCTCAACAAATTTTCAAGACATAATACAAAAAAGACAGAGAGAGAAATAATAAAAAGTTAAAAAGTGGGGGAGGGAGACAACAAATTAAAGTGTAGAGTTTCTATTAATATTTTTGCATATTTATTTGTTTATGCATCAGTGTTACACTGTCATCAGTTTAAAATAATGGGTTCCAAATAGTATTTGCAAGCCTTATGGAAACTTTGAATTTAAAAACAAGATGGGTACATAAAAAATAAAAAGCAAAAAATTAAAGCATACCACCAGAAAAAAACACCTTAACTAAAAGAAAGACAGAAAATAATGAAAGAAAGAAGACCAGAAAACAAATAACAAAATGGAAGAGGAAGCCTTTATTTATTAATAATAACATTGAATGTGAGTGGACCAAATTCTCCAATGAAAAGACATATCGTGGCTGAATGGATGGAAAAAACAAGACCCAATGATCTATTGCTTACAAAAAACAAAACAAAACAAAACAAAACAAAAAAAACACTTCACCTAGAAACACACACAAAGATAGAAAATAATGAGATGGAAAAAGATATCCCATGCCAGTGGAAACCAAAAAATATCATCAGTAGCTATACTTATAAGACAAAATAGATTTCAAGACAAAAACCATAAGAAGAGACAGAAAAGGTCATCATATAATGACAAAGTGGTTGATTCAGCAAGAGGGTATAACAATTGTAAATATATATGTACCCAACACTAGAGCAACTAGATATATAAAGCAAATATATGGAACCAAAGAGATAGACTCCAATGCATTAGTAGCTGGAGATTCTAACATCCCACTTTCAGCATTGGACAAAACTCCCAGACAGAAAACCAACAAAGAAACATCAGACTTATTCTGCACCATAGAACAAATGTACCCGAATAGATATTTACATAATATTTTATCCAGTGGCTGCAGAATACACATTTTTCTCTTAGCACATGGATCACTCTCAAGGGTAGACCATATGTTAGATCGCAAAACAAGTTAAAACATTCCAAGAACTGAAGTAATATTAATCATCTTCTCTGACGACAATGAAATAAAACTACAAATCAATACCAAGAAGAATTTTTTAAACTATACAAATATATGGAAACTAAACAATATGCTCCTGAATGACCAGTATGTCAATAAAGAAATTAAGAAGGAACTTGAAAAATTTCTTGAAACAAATGATAATAGAAATACAACATATCGAAACCTATGGAATACAGTGAACACAGTGGAAGAAAAACTTTCAATAAATAACCTAATGAGATTTCTTAAACAAGTAGACAAGCAAGAGCAAAACAACCCCAAAATTAGTTGAAGAAAATAAATAATAAAAATCAGAGCATAAATGAATTTTAAATGAAGAAAACAATACAAAAGATCAATGAAACAAAAAGTTGATTTTTTGAAAAGATAAACTAAATTGACAAACCTTTAGCCAGACTAAGGCAAAGTGAAAGAAGGCCCAAATAAATAAAATCAGAGATGAAAAAAAAAAAGACATTACAACTGATACAGTAGAAATTCAAAGGATCATTATTAGGTGCGATATGTTGATAAACTGGGAAATATAGAAGAAATGGATAAATTCCTAGGAACATACAACATGCCGAAATCGAACCATGAAGAAATCCAAAACCTGAACAGGTCAATAAAAAGTAATAAGATTGAAGCCATAATAAAAGATCTCCCAGTGAAGAAGAGCCTAGGACCCAATGGCTTCACTGCTAAACTCTAACAAACATTTGAAGAACCCATACTAATCCTACTCAAAGTGTTCCAAAACACAAAGGAGGAGGGAATACTTCCAAACTGATTCTATGAAGCTAGTATTACCTAAATACCAAAACCAGGCAAAGGCATATTAAAATAAATAAATAAATAAATAAAAACTACAGGATAACATCTGTGATGAATATTGATGCAAAAATCTTCAACAAAATACTAGCAAGTGAACTTCAACAATAAGTTATAAAGATCATTCATCATGACCAAGTTGGATTTATCCCAGGGATGCAAGGTTAGTTCAACATATGCAAATCAGTCAGTGTGACCCATCATATCAACAGAATGAAGGACAAAAACCATACGATCATTTCAATGGATGCCAAAACACCATTTGATAAAGATCAACATCTTTCATTATTAAAAAGAAAAAAAAAAACAGCTCAGAATACTGGGTATAAAGGGAGCATACCACAACATAATAAAACCATATATGACAGACCCAAAGCTAGTGTCATACTGTATGAAGAAAAACTGAAAATGTTTCCTCTTAAATCTGGAACATGACAAAGATACCCATTTTCACCACTGTTATCTAACATAATACTGGAAGTCTTAGCTAGAGCAATCAGACAAGAGAAAGAAAGTTCTCTTCTCTTCATGACTCTGCCTTATGAAATTTCCATCTCTTCACTTTTTACTATCAATTTTCTTGAAGACTGCTCTTCCCTCTAAAATTTCTCTCTCAAAAAATCAATTTATATTGAGAGTTAGGAATTATCGCTTCTCACATTATTGGTCTCAAATCCATGTATTGAGTCATTTCGCATTGCATACAACATCCCCATGCTTCCCAGCACTCAGCTGGAATTTTCACTCAACATATTTCAAAGTCACCTAAAATTTAACATGTTCAAATCAACCTGTTAGTGATTTTAGTGAATAAAGCTACTTTCCTCACACTCCTTCAGGCAGAAATGTTTGGAGTTGTTTTGGATTGATCACAAGTTCTTTAAATTTGTCTTTAAAATTTATTTCTTTATTTCTTCCTTGTTATTTCTACTAAGTCCTGGAACTAGAGCAGTGAACAGACGGGAGTACAGACTTTGGAGGCAGGAAGACTGAGTTCTAATTCTGATTCACCCGCAGCCCAGCTGGGGGCCCTGGTTCTGGGATACGGTTTCCTTACCTGTGAAAATGAATCATATTAGTACCCACATCATAGGATTAATCTGAGGATTAAATGAGTTAGTTAACCTAAAGCACTTAGAACAGTGCCTGGCATATATTAAGTGTCACTTAATTATTAGCTGTAGTTATTATCATTACTATTCCTTAGTTAGGAACTTGAACTCTGGGGAAAACCTCTTAGAATTGTATCTGAGGCATTTGCTTAACCTCTTTTATCCTCAGTTTCTTCAAAAAGTGTAATGTATGATACTGTCTTCCTAAAAATAATTAAGTTAAAAGATGTAAGTAAAGCACTTAATAAAGTAATTACTCAATACATTTTGGCCGTTATTGGTAATATAATATTATTATCAATGAAAATAATATGATCCTATGGAAAAACCCTATAGATTCTTCATACTTAAAAAACTATTTTCAATTTATAGACAATGTATTAGTCTCTTCTTATACTATGAAGAAATACCCGATACTGTGTAATCTATAAAGGAAAGAGGTTTAATTGACTCACAGTTCTGCATTGCTTGGGAGACCTCAGGAAACTTACAGTCCTGGGGGGAAGGAAACGGAGAAACAGGGACCTTCTTAACAGGGTGACAGGACACAGCGAGTGCAGCAGGGGAAATGCCAGATGCTTGTAAAACTATCAGATCTCATGAGACTCACTCATTATCACAAGAACAGCCAGGGGGAAACCATCCCCATGATCCAGCTTCCTCCACCTGGTCCCACCCTTGACACATGGGGAATATGGGGATTACAGTTCAAGGTGAGATCTGGATGGGGTCACAGAGCGAAATCGTATCAGATGGTACACTTCACTTGCATATATTCTTTTATTGCTGCAATTGTGGAATTCATGCCATTTTTAAATTTTACATTATCATATAATAATTTTGTTTCTGCATCATCTTAAAAATGATTGTTGGCATAGCACAATATTTCACTAAACCATTTGCTGTACATTAAGATTTTTTTGAGTTTGGTACTCAGGGGAATCTGCCAAGGATATCCGTGCAACTGTGTCTTTTGACTTATCTGAGATTATTTCACAGGGAGAGATGCGAACATGCATTTCCAACATTCTTTACATGCATTTTATGTGAGGGTTAGAACCAAGTTGGAAAAATATTTTCTAACTAGAGGGTAGAGGGTAAATGGTAAAGGAGATAACTTTAACTCTCTCACCAACTTTGGTTTCAATACTTGATTTGTGGTGTTGGATTTGGACAGATCAAATATTCAGGCCTAGAAGCTTAGACTTTTTGCTCCTTAGCCTGCTTCAACCCAAAAATGTTTGAAAGATGTTAGATTATTTATGCATTCAGGAAAACAGTCCTGTATTTTTCTTATCCAAATATACTTTAAATAAATATTAACCACATTGCTTTGCCAAGTCATTTGGCTGATAAAATGAGAAATTTAAACAATATGACTTCTGAGCTCCTTGCCACTTACAGTGTTTTTCCTCAGGCCTTGCAAGGCCTTTCGTTTATCCCTTCCTTACTCCTCCTCCTTCCTAACTGCACCACTTGGATTTAAAGTTGCAGCTTAGTGAAGACAAAGGGAAAAGAGAACTCTGAATGACCCCTGTGGGTTTGAGAGAAGAGAAATAGAAATCTGAGAGAGGAGGAAGAGAGTAAGGAAGAGAGAAAGTGAATAAAATTTATCACTTTAACTTAATGTTTAACTTAATGAAAGCAAAATCTTATCTGAAATTGGAAAAGTCAAGGTTTTGAGTGCTGGTTCGGTGCCCATTTCTTTATGATTTGATGTCTGAGAATAATGTGATGGGTGTGGCCTAAAAACCTAGATCACGTGTGGAATTGGAATTGGGTGTTATACAGGCAAACGAGATAAATATCTGTGCAATATACCCACTTTATGCACTTAAGCAGGGAAGAAATCCACAGGGACACGTCTCCTGATCTGCAGAGAAGACAGAAACAACATGAGCACAGCAGGAAAAGTAAGCAAAAACTATATTACTGTTGGAAATATATTCTCATCAATAGAACAAAGAAAGGAATACAGTATTTGATGAATAATTTAAAATTCACATCTAAGTTAGAAATTATATGCTGAAATATGATGTGCAATATATGCTACAATATGTGACGTATACTGAACTACAGTGGAAATAAGCTATTCCTAAATATCTTCAAAAAGAATGTACAGAATCTGTATCCATTCTTTATTTCCTAAATTAAATAAATTTGCAGTAAAGTGACAATTTATTTCAAGCTAATCATGACTGATTTGTAAATCTAAAGTCAGAAAAGTCTTTAATCAGAAATTATCTTTATATTAAGAAGCCATAATTTAAATGTGTTATTATTTGTAATCATATTTTTTGTGAACACCAGAAAGGTAAGTATGACAAAACTTTTATGAGAGGAATTTGAGTTAGAAGATTTTGAAATATCTTTTTAACCTTACTGTAAAATATCTTACAAAATACTCATTGTTCTCACACCATTAGAATCATCAAGGTTAAGCAAGTTACCACATGCAAATTCTGATTAAAGGGGGCCCATTATGACACAATTCAGGCAATTTCCACAGCAATCTTATGGAACAGTATCTTCCCTGTATAAAAGTCACTATGATTTTACAGAAAAATAATAATACAATTTGAATCACCTATTAGCACTCAGAACACAGATATTTGTTTTTTTCTTCCATAAATTATACTTATTTTTTCAATGTGTTTACAGGTGCACAGAAGTCTATGTGCTCATTCAATATAATCAATTGATATTTTTAATTGCCTAATTTAAAAACCTGTGCAACTATTTCCAGCCATTTGTTGTGTTAGGAGTGTACCACACAGTAAAATATCTCACTGTAATAACTCAGTTTAAATGTTCTGAGACTTCTCTCTACGCTGTGTGACAAAACATGCTCTTCAATAAGAAAAGTTGGAAATTACATGAGTGGCCCACTGTTCTTCTACCACTTCATTTTACCTCCATTCATTATTGATTAATATTTACATTCCTCGTAGAAAATAATTAGGAAAATGAAAATTTAAATTTGTCATTAACCAAACTTGACTTAAAAGAAATAATGAGTTCATAGAGAAAAAGTATAAACCAATCATACTAATAAAAATAATAACTGATGAAATCAATAATCCTCCCCTCTTTGATGCAATGTCAATAACTTAGCTTTTTGACAGCATTTCATTTATGTTTACCTATCCTGCATTTTATTTTCCTCAAATGCTAAATAGTGACAATACTAATATCTATTTCATAAATTAATAGTAAAAAGCACTTAGAATAGTACCTGGTAAATAAAAATGAGTCAATAAATATTAGCCAATATTATTATTGTTGCTATTTAACATTTTGCTATTTACTACCATGGAGTACTGAAAACATGAGGCTAGATTGATCTTTTTTTTTTTTTTTTTTGGAGACAGAGTCTCTTTCTATTGCCCAGGCTCGTTGGAGTGCCATCTCAGCTCACTGCAACCACCACCTCCCGGGTCAAGCAATTCTCCTGCCTCAGCCTCCCAAGTAGCTGGGATTACAGGCACATGCCACTATATCTGGCTAATTTTAGTAGAGACAAGGTTTCATCATGTTGGTCAGGCTGTTCTTAAACTCCATGACCTCCCAAAGTGCTGGGATTATGGGCGTGAGCAGTCGTGCCCGGCCTGATCTTTATTCTCTGGACAGTCAGCTTTGAGACTTCAGGAAAATTATTCAATCACTGAGTCAGTTAGTCCTTAATTATTTAAGTTGTAATAAGATCAATAATTCAATAATGCTGTCCTGGTAGCATCCTTTTTAGGTTTAAAAATAATACATGTTGTTTACAACAGCACAATTTCCAACTGCAAAAGTATCGAACCAACCTAAGTGCCCATCAACCAATGAGTGGATAAAGAGAACGTGATATATATACACCACGGAATACTACTTGGCCACATAATGGAACAAAATAATGGCCTTTGCAGCAACTTAGATGAAGCTGGAGGTCATTATTCTAAGTGAAGTAACTCAGGAGTAGAAAATAAATACCATATGGTCTCACTTATAAGTGGGAGCTAAGCTATGAGGATGCGAAGGCATAAGAATGATATCATGAACAAAGCATTTCTATGCAAAGGCATAAGAATATATAATGGCATAAGAATGATATAATAGGAATGAAAGACCACACATTGGGTACAATGTACATTGCTCAGGTTACAGGTGCAGGAAGTCTCAGAAATCACCACTAAAGAGCTTATCCATGTAATCAAAAGCCATCTGCACCCCCAAAACTTTTGAAATTAAAAATAAATTTTAAAAATAAAAATAATACAAATAATGCAGGTAACTCACTCAGCATAAGCCATTAATGCACCTGTCACATCATAGGCAGCTGATAATCAGTAACTCTTACTATTAGTACTTTATTTTTAAGTATTCTGATACTTATTTTGGCATGGACCACACTGAAAATCCTGCAAAGTTGAAGGATTTGACAAATGAAGAATAAAAATGAGTTGGCAGGAGATGAAATTTCAATTGAATTTTTATCATACTTGCAATTATGTTGATTCTCAACAGAAAGAGCTCTGTGAATTGTACATGCTTTATGACAACGAAGATGAGTTTAACAGTACACTGCCACGCAGTGGAAATACGTGATCAGCTTTTATTTTTAAGGACATCTGTGGATAAGCTTTACTAGCTAGAACTCAAATACACAGTTTCTCCAGTTTTGAAATACGTATCTGTGGTCTGAATGTACACACACACACACACACACGCCCACACACACACACACACACACGCCATCACCACTAACTCTAATCTCTGTAATTTTTGGCTCAAATCTAAGCTGGAAGGAGTCTCTACATATAAATTAGAAAACAAAACAGGCTGCCAAAGCTGCATTTCAAATGGGTGTTGGAGACAAGTATCACACAGAAGTGGAGAGAGAAAATTAAAAGAGGACAATAGGCAAATAGAGAAAGAGACATCATCCTACTTGTATAAGCAGGTTGTGTATCGGTTAGTAGGTAAGTGTATAATTGTTCTTGTAGAGTCAGATCCTTTTGGCCTAAGCAGAAAATTGAGCAAGAAAGTAGTGTATTTTATTTAGACATACACTGACTCTGTCAGCAAAATAAAGGTGAGTTAGAACATGTATCAGCCAATAGTTGTGGGTAAACAGGTGTCTTCCAGGACAGCATTAGAAAATATCAGGATTACATCTCTGGTGAAAAACACAAAACAAAAGAATAGCCTAAATGAATATGTTCCATTTTATCTCAGTGCCTTACTACACTTAACTGTGTTTATCTTTCCTTATGTTACTGCTTTATAAAAAGATACTCTTATTCACTTTATAAACCAGAGGACTTCATTTCTATGCAACACTTGTTAGGTACCAGACATGGGACTCAATGTTGCATGTACAAAGATGAAAAGACACAATTTCTGACTTCAAGAGTGGGAAAACACTGTCACCATCTCTCTGTTTGATTTTCTAGGTAATCAAATGCAAAGCAGCTGTGCTATGGGAGGTAAAGAAACCCTTTTCCATTGAGGATGTGGAAGTGGCACCTCCTAAGGCCCATGAAGTTCGCATTAAGGTGAAATATTTTTTTCCATTTGTATTTAAAGTTTTAAAAATTCAGATAATATTAAAAATAGAAACATCCAAAACCCAATAAGAGGTATTTTTATGTGATTATCCAGAAAATAGAATTAACATTTGTTGTCAAGGAAAGTATAAATTGTTATTTTTTTAAGTGAGAAAATAGTACATGCAGTATAATTCCAGTAAAATACAAAATAATTTATGTGTTTGTACAAATGAATATATATCAAGACCTCAAAATCAATTTGCATTAGATATTTTCTTGGTATTAATTTTCGGTTTCTACTTCTTTTTCTTTTAACTATGCATTCTTCTATATTATGCAAGACAAATATTTTAGGACCAATTATTTCACATATTATTCTAAATTGTTAAATTCAAGGGAGAAAGATAGAGGAAGGCTTTAGATTGAATGATCTTAGAGATAAGCAGAATATTTCATATTTGGGATTGGAGGGATTATCAGCAAAACCCTTGAAAACATGTTAGAATAACAATTTTAGAAAATTGAATTTGTTAAGTCCATCTGACAGTCATAATCTTTTCTGAATCTAAACATCTTCTCTTTTTTTTTTTACTTTTTTTTTTAATATATTGTACATTAGGTTCTGGGGTACATGTGCAGATCATGCAGGATTGTTGCATAGGTACATAGATGGCAATGTGGTTTGTTGCCTCCATCTCCCTGTCACCTATGTCTGGCATTTCTCCCCATGTTATCCCTCCCCAACCTCCCCATACCCCTGCTGTGCCTCCCCTGGCCCCCACAACAGACCCTAGTGTGTGATGCTCCCCTTCCTGTGTCCATGTGTTCTCATTGTTCAACACCCGCCTATGAGTGAGAACATGCAGTGTTTGATTTTCTGTTCTTGTGTCAGTTTGCCGAGAATGATGGTTTTCAGGTTTATCCATGTCCCTACAAAGGACACGAACTCATCATTTTTTATGACTGCATAGTATTCCATCGTGCCACATTTTCCCTGTCCAGTCTATCATTGATGGGCATTTGGGTTGGTCCCAAGTCTTTCCTATTGTAAACAGTGCTGCAGTGAACATTCATGTACATGTGTCATTATAACAGAAGGATTTATAATCCTTTGGATCTATATGCAGTAATGGGATGGCTGGGTCAAATGGAATTTCTATTTCTAGGTCCTTGAGGAATCACCACACTGTCTTCCACAATGGTTGAACTAATTTACACTCCCACCAACAGTGCAAAATGTTCCTATTTCTCCACATCCTCTCCAGCATCTGTTGTCTCCAGATTTTTTAATGATCACCATTCTAACTGGCGTGAGATGGTAGCTCAATATGGTTTTGATTTGCATTTCTGTAATGACCAGTGATGATGAGCATTTTCTCATATTTTTTGGCCTCATATACTTCTTTCGAAAAGTCTCTGTTCATATCCTTTGCCCACTTTTGAATGGGTTGGTTTGTTTGTTTCTTGTAAATCTGTTTTAGTTCTTTGTAGATTCTGGATATAAGTCCTTTCTCAGGTGGGTAGATTGCAAAAATTTTTTCCCATTCTGTTGGTTGCTGGTTCACTCTAATGATTGTTTCTTTTGGTGTGCAGAAGCTCTGGAGTTTAATTAGACCCTATTTGTCTATTTTGGCTTTTGCTGCCAATGCTTTTGGTGTTTTAGTCATAAAGTCCTTGCCTATGCCTATGTCCTGAATGGTTTTGCCTAGGTTTTCTTCCAGGGTTTTTTATTATTTTGAGCTATGGTCCTTCGATACCTAGTTTATTGAGAGATTTTAGCATAAAGGGCTGTTGAATTTTATCAAACACCTTCTCTGCATCAATTGAGATAATCATGTGGTTTTTGTCTTTGGTTCTGTTTATGTGGTGAATTACATTTATAGACTTGCGTATGTTGAACCAGCCTTGCAACCTCTGGATGAAGCCTACTTGATGGTAATGGATAAGCTTTTTGATGTGCTGTTGCAATCGGTTTGGCAGTATTCTATTGAAGATTTTTGCATCTAAGTTGATCATGGAAATTGGCCTGAAGTTTTCTTTTCTATTGAGTCTCTACCAGGTTTTGGTATCAGGATGATGTTGGTCTCATAGAATGATTTGGTAAGGATTCCCTCTTTTTGTATTGTTTGGAATAGTTTCAGAAGGAATGGTACCAGCTCCTCTTTGTATGTCTGGCAGAATTTGACTGTGAACCCGTCTTGACTTGGACTTTTTTTTGTTGGTAGGCTATTAATTGCTGTCTCAAATTCAGCCCTTGTTATTGGTCTGTTCAAGGTTTCAACTTATTCATGGTTTAGGCTTGGAAGGGTGCAAGTGTCCAGAAATTTATCCATTTCTTGCAGGTTTACTGGTTTATGTGCATAGAGTTTATGTAGTAATCTCTGATGGTACCTTGTGTTTCTGTGGAATCGGTGGTGATGTCCCCTTTATCGTTTTTTGTTTTTTTTTTTTTAACATCTATTTGATTCTTCTTCCTTTTCTTTTTTATTAATCTAGCTAGCAGTCTGTCTGTTTTGTTCATCTTTTCAAAAAACCAGCTCCTGGATTTGTTAATTTTTTGAACGGTTTTTTGTGTCTCTATCTCCTTCAGTTCTGCTATGATCTTTGTTATTTCTTGCCTTTTTCTAGCTTTTGAGCTTTTTTTAATCTTGCTCCTCTAGATTTTTCAATGTTGATGATAAGGTTTTGATTTTAGATCTTTCCTCACATCTCATGTGGCATTTGTTGCTAAATTTCCCTCTAGACACTACTTTAAATGTGTCCTAGAGATTCTGGTACATTGTGTCTTTGTTCTCATTGGTTTCAAAGAACATCTTTATTTCTGCCTTCATTTAATTGTTTATCCAGTAAACGTTTAGGAACCAGTTGTTCAGTTTCCATGAAGTTGTGTGTTTCTGAGTTAGCTTCTTAATCTTGAGTTCTAATTTGATTGCCCTCTGGTTTGAGAGACTGTTTGTTATGATTTCCATTCTTTTGCATTTGCTGAGGCGTGATTTACTTCAAATTATGTGGTCAGTTTTAGAGTAGATGCAATGTGGTGCTGAGAAGAATGTATATTCTGTGGATTTGGGATGGAGATTTCTGTAGATGTCTATTAGGTCCACTTGGTCCAGATATGAGTTCAAGTCCTGGATATCCTTATTAATTTTCTGTCTTGTGGATCTGTCTACTATTGAAAGTGGAGTGTTAAGGTCTCCCACTATTATTGTGTGGAAGTCTAAGTCCCTTCGTAGGTCATGAAGAACTTGCTTTGTGTATCTGGGTGCTCCTGTATTATGTGAATATATATTTAAGATTGTTAGACCTTCTTGTTGCATTGATCCTTTTACCATTATGTAATGCTCTTCTTTGTCTCTTTTGATCTTTGTTGGTTTAAAGTCCATTTTATCAGAGACTAGGATTGCAACTCCTGCTTTTTTTTTTCACTCTTCATTTGCTTAATAAATCTTCCTCTATCCCTTTATTTTTAGCCTATGTGTGTCCTTGCATATGAGATGGGTTTACTGAATACAGCATACTGATGGGTCTTGACTTTTTATCCAATTTGCCAGTCTGTGTCTTTTGATTGGGGCATTTAGCCCATTTACATTTAAGGTTAATATTGTTATGTGTGAATTTGATCTTCCTCTTTTTATGCTAGCTGGATGTTTTGCCCATTAGTTGACGCATTTTCTTCATTGTATCAATGGTGTTTACCATTTGGTACATTTTTGGAGTGGCTGGTTCTGGTTGTTCCTTTCCTTGTTTAGTGCTTCTTTCAGAATCTCTTGTAAGGCAGGCCTGGTGTTGATGAAATCTCTCAGCAATTGCTTGTCCGTAAAGAATTTTCTTTCTCCTTCACTTATGTAGTTTAGTTTGGCTGGATATGAAATTCTAGGTTGAAAGTTCTTTCCTTTAAGGATGTTGGATATCGGCCCCCACTCTCTTCTGGTTTATAGGGTTTCTGTCAACAGATCTGTTGTGAGTCTGATGGGCTTCCCTTTGTGAGTAACCCAACCTTTCTCTCTGGCTGTGCTTAGCAATTTTTTTCTTCATTTCAACCCTGGTGAAACTGACGATTATGTGCCTTGGGGTTGCTCTTCTTGAGGAATATCTTTGTGGTGTTCTCTGTATTTCCTGGACGTGAATGTTGGCCTGCCTTGCTAGGTTGGGGAAGTTCTCCTGGATAATATCCTGAAGAGTGTTTTCCAGCTTGGATTCATTCTCTCCGTCACATTCAGGTACGCCTGTCAAACATAGATTAGGTCTTTTCACATAATCCCATATTTCTTGGAGGCTTTGTTCATTTCTTTTCACTCTTTTTTCTCTAATCTTGACTTCTCATTTTATTTCATTGAGTTGATCTTCAATCTCTGATATCCTTTATTCCAGTCTATTTGTCTATTGAAATTCATGTATGTTTCATGAAGTTTTTGTGCTGTGTTTCTCAGTTCCATCAAGTCCTTAATATTCTTCTCTGTTTATTCTAGTTAGCATTTCATCTAAATTTTTTTCAAGCTTCTTAGTTTCTTTGCATTGGGTTAGCACACGTTCTTTTAGCTCTGAGAAATTTGTTATTACCCACCTTCTGAAGCCTGTTTCTATCAGTTCATCAGATTCGTTCTCTCTCCAGCTTTGTTCCTTAGCTGGTGAGGAGTTCTGATCCTTTGGAGGAAGAGATGTGTTCTGGTTTTTGGTGTTTTCATCCTTTTTGCACTGGTTTATTCCCATCTTCTTGGCTTTGTCTACCTGTGGTCTTTGTAGTTGGTGACCTTCAGATGGGGTCTCTAAGTGGACATTCTTTTTGTTGATGTTGAAGCTATTTCTTTCCATTTCTTAGTTTTCCTTCTAACAGTCAGGCCCCTCTGCTGCAGGACTGCTGGAGGTCCACACCAGACCCTGCTTACCTGGGGATCACCCACGGGGGTTGCAGAACAGTAACGGTTGTTGCCAGTTTCTCCTTCTGTTATCTTCATACCAGAAGAGTACATGCCAGATGTCAGTCTGAGCTCTCCTTTATGAGGTGTCTCTTTGGGTATATGGCAGTCAGGGAGCTGCTTGAGGAGACAGTCTGTCCCTTATAGGGGCTCAAGTGCTGTGCTCAGAGCTCTGTTGTTTCATGCTGCTGGGCAAGTACGTTTAAGTCTGTTGCAGTGGAACTCATAACCTCCTCTTTTCCCAGGTGCTGTGTCCTAGGAAAGGCAGGCTTTATTTATAAATTCCTGACTGCTGCTGCATTTTTTCATAGATGCCCTGTCCCACATGGAGATAGTCTAGTAGCAGTCTGCCAGCAGAGGCATTGCTGAGCTCCTGCAGGCCCTGCCCAGCTGCTGTGTGAACTTCCTTGAGGTGGTTAGAACTGCCTCTGTATTGGCAGACTGCCCTGGTAGTGGTGGATGCCCTTCCCCACACCGAGCTGCACCATCCCGGGTCCAGCTGCACTTACTGGGAAACTCTCGATCCAGAGCATTTCAGATTGCTTGTTTTGTGGGTGTGGTACCCGCCAAACCAGATCACCTGGCTCCCTGTCTCAGCCCCCTTCCTTTCAGTTGAATGGGTGGCTCTGTCTCCCAGGCATTCCAGGCGCTCATTGAAATGGCCACCCAGATTTGTGTGAGTTTCTCTATGCCAACCCACAGCACCAGCTGAAGCAGCCATGCTGGAAACTCTTGGTGCTTTTTGGCCCAGGAATGTCCTGGTCTGTGGGCAGTGAAAACTCATTTGGAAATGCAGTAAGAACTCACTCTCTGCATTGTTCTTGCTGGGAACTGCACCCCAGAGCTGTTCCTATTTGACCACCTTGGATGCTTCTCTAAACATTTTCTCTGTATTCTATAGATGGTGGCTGTAGGAATCTGTCGTTCAGATGACCACGTGGTTAGTGGCACCCTGGTGACCCCACTTCCTGTGGTTTTAGGCCATGAGGCAGCCGGCATCGTGGAGAGTGTTGGAGAAGGGGTGACTACAGTCAAACCAGGTACAGGATTCACACTCAGGGAACACACCTTGGCTCACCATCACAAGATTACTCAGCCCAGATGAGGAAACAGAGGCAATGAGAGAGGAAAAGGCTTGCACAATGTCACAGGGCAGCCATGACTTCAGGGGTTTCCTCCTTCCCTCTGTGCCTGCCTGACTCAGGCATATGTGCTTTCAGGCATGCTTGTATTCTACCCTTCAACAATTATGTACTGAGGATCTACTAGATGCCAGGCAACAGTTTAGAGCCTGGAGATGTATGAGGATCAAAAGAGACACGGTGCCTACCAGTCTGGAATTCATAATCTAATAACTACTGTGTTAATGTTGCTGAACACTGTCTTCTGTCAGGACCAGACAACTAGAAATGGGAGGAGGGAAAAGACATAAGTATGGAAACTGTTCTGTGCTGAGTTCACAAAATGGAGGCTACATGGCTATTGCTGAATAAACATGATCTTTTCTTAGGTGGCCTATGGAGTCCCCTTACAAATTTCCTCTTCCAACATGGTCTCTCTTTCCAAGAATGGACTCAGTGAAGCAGTCTAGGTGAAAGGAAATGAAAGAAACAGCAGGAGCTACCCACCATCAACAATGTCTGCCTTATTACCTTTAGCCATCCTTAAATGCAATTAGTTACAGATTACTAATTATTTTATCTTCAATATTTATTTTAGCCTAATCTTATTATGTATTAATACAAACATTTTTAGAGGTAAAGGAT
This sequence comes from Cebus imitator, assembly GCF_001604975.1. NCBI lineage: Eukaryota > Metazoa > Chordata > Mammalia > Primates > Cebidae > Cebus > Cebus imitator. Next base: position 1,677,503 of record NW_016107762.1, read on the forward strand.
GAATAACTAGGATATTTTCATACCATCATTGTTACACAAACTTTGCCTATAGAATGTTATGCACCAATCATTTTTCTTGGTCTTATGAAACAGATAACATAGGTGATTAAAAATAAAAATTACCTTTAACTCTAAAGCATCACTTTAGCCAGTGGATTCTACCTGCCCCTTGCCAAATACTAATTTAGACTATGAACAGAAAATAATAAAATAAACTGTCCAATTTGAGTTTTAGCTCTTACTATTTTCTTTACTTAGAAATAAATTAATAACAAAATGAAAACCTTATTTTTCACACCTCCTTTCTCCAGCATGAGAGCATAAATAGGTCATTTTAAAATTATCAGCTAAAAACATTTGAAAGTCAATTCTTATCCTAAAAGAAAGTGCCTTATTTTGGAGAGTTGAGATTTTCAGATGAATTTCTGTAATTCCTTTTTGTCCTATTTTTGTTAGTTTTCCTCAAAAAAGAACTGAGATCTTTTTTTGAAACCATTCATTTTATAATAAAGATAAGCATAGTCACTTTCAAAAGGCAAGACTTGTTCCAAAATTCCACATCTTCCCGACATCTACTGGAAATATAATAGACTACTTTCAACTAAACTTTATAATTATACTTACAGGAAGAATATTTAATTAAGATTTAATTAGCTGAGGATTACAGAAATTATATTTGCAAAGCCTCTAGGAGAAATTAGTGCTCTCAGTAAAGTTTGTTAATACAGTAGAAGTAATTTTTTTAATCCATGTTGTTTTCCACATTTGCATTTTCTATTTAGAAATCTTCAGGCACTTATAAACCCAAACTAAAAAACAATGCCTTGGCAGGCAGTGACAAATGACATAGTTGTGATTGGATATATTTCATGGAGACTTTTCAGACACATGATTCTAATCTATACATGTGAGCTTTAAGTTTTTGCTCTATTAATTTATTGATAGATATTGTAAAAGAATTTGATTTATTCCTCTCCAGGTGATAAAGTCATCCCGCTGTTTACTCCTCAGTGTGGAAAATGCAGAATTTGTAAAAACCCGGAAAGCAACTACTGCTTGAAAAACGAGTAGGTTTCTGATGCTCTGTTTGCATAGACTTTGAGTTTGCACATTAGTTATGCTCCTGTCTCATGCCTGTGTGTGTGTCTGTGTATTGCACTGCCCAGTCTCAGCAACCCTCGGGGGACCCTGCAGGATGGCACCAGTAGATTCACCTGCAAAGGGAAGCCCATCCACCACTTCCTCGGCGTCAGCACCTTCTCCCAGTACACGGTGGTGGATGAGAGTGCAGTGGCCAAAATTGATGCAGCCTCGCCCCTGGAGAAAGTCTGCCTCATTGGCTGTGGATTTTCAACTGGTTATGGGTCTGCAGTCAAAGTTGCCAAGGTAGGAATGATAATGGGTGATAAAACCGGTTACAAGCAGACTGTCAGGAACCAAAAAGGAAGCACTTTCTCACAAGAATCAAAGATTATTTTTAGAGATTTGGAGTGTTGATTAAGAGTAGAAAAATGGCCCAGAAAGAATTGAGAGCACATGCTAGAAATTTCACCTGTTTATCACAGATAAAACGTTGAATTAAGAAAATATAAGGATGTCATTTTCAATAATTTTTCTTCTGAATTTGCTGTTTATGGGATCATGAAATTTTAGGTCTGAAAACTAAATCATGTAGTAATTCATACAAGCATTAACAGCTACACATGCCTCAGGCACTGTAGCTTCTGCTGGGCTCTGACAGCAAAAGTTAATGAAATGAACCGATTGCTCTTGAGGAGCATTTAGTCTGTGGATCCTCTATTCCCAGAATTAGGATCAACAGTAGAGTCCAAAGTCTTACCTGATGTACCTCCAACCAAGGCTCACCCACTCTGTGGATTCTTAGAAGAAAATAATGAAGCTTCAGGGATGTGTAATTCATCATTATGGCATCTCACTGCTAAAACTATCTTCCCTGCCATGAACACACACATATACATCAGACGTGGTAAATTTCAAGCAGAAATTCTTTAAAGTCTCCTCATCTGAGTAGGCTGAAAAATCTAGTAGTATGCATTATTTTATGAAACTGAGGTTCAGAGATAAAAAGATATCTGCCCCAAATCTCACTGCTGCTTAATATGAGAGGTGAGGCTAAAATGTCTTTCTCAAATCTCCTGCTGAAACTTAAATCGCAGTCCATAATCATTAGCACTTTTAAATCACAGTCGCAAGTCTTGGATTTTTCTAACTAAGGTAGAAAGTGGTGTTGTCCTCCACAGTATTGAATAATACTTGGTGAATGAATGAATGAATAAATAAATGAATAGACACCCTTAAGGGAACATAAGAATGAGATTATTTAGAACAGGAAGAGCATGTTACCCACGATGAAGGCTGACTATGGGACACTAGGTTTAATAAATAACCCCTAGGCAATTTAAACCAATTAGAGAGCAGCTTTTCCAAATTTTGGTGACTTTAGCACTTACTCCCTTTGTTCAATTGCCTCATCTGATTTAACAGGTGGTCTAAGTGAGCCTACGCATAAACAGAAGCTGAGGATACTCATAACAATAGATTTTATTATTAAAATATAGACTAATGTTTCATTGATATGTTGTTCACTAGTGTATTTTTTAAATCAGGGATACACTGGTCATGACCACTGAACATAAATGAACAGAGGAGTTAATTATTGAAGGTTTAAGTGGAATATTTTTCATTTCCCTGGAGGATCCCTTTCCACTTATTTTCTAAATATTGCCTTTGTGCATATATGAGATACTGAAGCTATCATGGATTTCAGCAATTGAGAATCCCTTCAATATTATAATCACTGCCATCTAGATCTCAAAGATCATCCAGTCCCCTGGCTCCCAGCCTAACCTTCCCACTGGAGTCACCTGGTGACAGAGTTCCACCTGCAGAGATTCTGATTTAATTGGCATGGGTTGTGACCTTGACAATGGGATATTTTTTAAAGCTTCCCAGGTGAATCTCATATGCAGCAATTTGTGAACCATTCAACTAGTGTAGCCTTTTGAATTTAAACATGAAGCATCTCAAGTCGAAAGAGGTTTCGATAACAGCTTGGACAGAAGAGTCTGAGTAGCTCTTGATAAACACCAAGGCATATCACTTTATAAAGCTTAAGCAATTTCTAACAATCATTACTTAATCCATTTTTGCATTTTCTGAAAACGCAGGTCACCCCAGGCTCTACCTGTGCTGTGTTTGGTCTGGGAGGGGTCGGCCTATCTGTTGTTATGGGATGTAAAGCAGCCGGAGCAGCCAGGATCATTGCAGTGGACATCAACAAGGACAAATTTGCAAAGGCCAAAGAGTTGGGTGCCACTGAATGCATCAACCCTCAAGACTACAAGAAACCCATCCAGGAGGTGCTAAAGGAAATGACTGATGGAGGTGTGGATTTTTCATTTGAAGTCATCGGTCGGCTTGACACCATGGTATGTACCATGACGTGCCCTGAGATTTCTGCTTCTGCAACATGGAGGATGCATTTAGGCAGCAGAATATATGTACTATTTATAGATGCTATTTTTAGTGATGAACGGAAATTTACCATCATCTGTTTGTTACCTGGCTTATTTAATTTATTGTTATGAGAAATCTTCCATTCAATCAGCTAAGCAAACCTGTCTTAAGTCATATTTTCTCTTGAGAAAAAGGACTTGTTTTTCTTCACAGAGCCACTACAGATATACTTTATTATTTTTTAGTTAAAAAGGCAAACAAGTAAATATAAATAATACAAATTCATTTCTCAAATTAAAAAGTTTTATTTTTCTTCTACATTCTTAACAAAAATATTTTAATAATTTTGTATATGTTACTAATAAATTCCAAACTTTTTTACATACTATTCTTCAGTCAAAAGTAATGCGCAGTTTTAGACCAACTGCTATTTTAATTAAAGAGGATATGCCATAAGGAAAGTGACTGCTTTAATGCACCATTATATTTTATCACAGAAACTGGACAGTGCTGGCACATAGCTAATACCCAATACTACTTGGACAGAGGCCTTTAAAAAGTCAACAGATTTTACCACCCACAAAAGTTAAGAGCTACATATCTCCTGGCATTGTTTATGAAATACATGAGACAATGCATGCAAAATACCTCATGCAGTACAACCTGTCATGTTTCATGTGTTAAGCTCCAAATAAATGTCAGCTGCCTTTTTTTTTTTTTGAGACAGGGTCTAACTGTGTCACCCAGGCTGGAGCACAGTGTTTATAGCTCACTGCAGCCTCAACCGCCTGGGCTCAAGCTATTCTCCTACCTTACCCTCCAAAAATACTGAGTACAGACATGAGCAACCATGCCCAGCCTCAGCTGGCATTATTGATATGAAATACTATTTCCAGTCTTGCAGTTCTTACATCATCTTGGGCTTATTACATGGTGTTACTTTCAAACAGTTACAAATATCAATTACAACAGGAAACACATCTTTAGCTATATTTCACCTACCCAGGATTCTCTAGAATCCTACTGAAAAAGTCTCCAGAGACCAACAAGTTTCCATTGCTGAGATTTTCTAGAAGGTCGAACAGTGTGGGTAATGGGGAGAAGCACCCTGAGATCAAAGCTCTCAGCAGCCTTGACCTGGGACAAATGCCACTGAGGAATAAGGTGTGAGGAGAATCCAACTTTTTCCAGGGCTATAGCTTTTCTCCTTATGCACGTTTTCTATATTTTCATTCATTTTCTCATGTGGATCTGGAGTGTACCTCATCTCAAGACACCAAATGTCTGACAGGCACATGTTTTGAGGATGTCTGGGCTTGCAAAAGTCAGAATCCAAAATCAAAAAACTAATCATTACATGCCCTGGGGGGATTCTAAACCACTTTCTAACTACAGAACATGTTTAAAAGATGACTAGAAAAGACTTTATGAGCTGTCTTTTGAGATTCCCAAATAACCAATGTAATTTCATGTAAAACCAGTATACATTTGGGGAGTTAAAAACAATGTTTAAACCATGTCCATTTGAGAAATGGACAGTAGAACAGGAATATGTTTAAAAAAGGGAGACTATCAAGTGGACAAGAGACAAATTTTGGTGAATGCTTATCTTGTTCACCATCAACATATCTGATTGAAAGAACTGGGTTAAGGCTGGGCATGGTGGTTCACACCTGTAATCCCAGCACTTTGGGAGGCAGAGGTGGGCAGACGACCTGAGGTCAGGAGTTTGAGACCAGCCTGACCAACATGGTAAAATTCTGTTTCTACTAAAAATACAAAAAGTAACCGGGCATGGTGGTGTGTGCCTGTGATCCCAGCTACTCAAGAGGCTGAGGCAAGAGAATCACTTGAACCTGGGAGGAGGAGGTTGCAGTGAGCTGAGATCACGCCACTGCAATCCAGCCTGGGTGACAGAGTGAGACTCTGTCTCAAAAAAAATATATATATATTGGGTTCAAAATACCTACTTAATAAATCAATGAAAAATGAATTAACTAATTCATAGATTGCCTAAAAATTATGTATGCTTGTGTAAGGAACCAGACTTTATGTATGTTTGTAATGATGTTTGCCTCTTTATTCCTTTTTTAGGAAGAACTAAGTGCGCATCAATTTATTCATCCATTCTTTCATTCAAAAACCATTTTCTGGGCATTTCCTGAATCGACAGGAATATCCTATGCATAAAAAGGGGGGGGGGCCGGGCGCGGTGGCTCACGCCTGTAATCCCAGCACTTTGGGAGGCCGAGGCGGGTGGATCAAGAGGTCAAGAGATCGAGACCATCCTGGTCAACATGGTGAAACCCCGTCTCTACTAAAAAGACAAAAATTGGCTGGGCATGGCGGCGCGTGCCTGTAATCCCAGCTACTCAGGAGGCTGAGGCAGGAGAATTGCCTGAACCCAGGAGG
>NW_016107762.1:1683871-1708846 GCF_001604975.1 Cebus imitator
TTTTTTTTTTTGGAGACTAAGTCTCACTCTGTTGCCCAAGCTGGAGTGCAGTGGCACAATCCTGGCTCACTGCAACCTCCACCTTCCAGGTTCAAGTGATTCTTCTGTTTCAGCCTCCCAAGTAGCTGGGATTACAGATGTGCACCACAGTGCCCAGCTAATTTTTTTTGGTAGAGATGAGGTTTCACCATGTTGGCCAAGTTGATCTCGAACTCTTGGCCTTAAACAATCTGCCTGCCTCGGCCTCCCAATGTGCTGTGATTACAGGCATGAGCCACCATGCACAACCCCAAGATAGACTTTTCTGATGTCACTATTAACCAGAATCTTTCATATCCACCTCTTTTTGTACTTGTGACTGCATAAGGCAAATAAATTTCTAGTAGGCCATGGAAATCTATAACAATAAATCATCTACATGCAAATCTAGAAAACTGATGAATTTGCTCCTTAACTTTGGGCATAACATCTGTACTATAATTTCTCTATGTGAGAGAGAATAACTAAGGACCCTTGTGTATCTGTGATTTTCTTAAGTCAAAGCATGGTAAAAGCATACTGAAGTACTCTATCTCTTATTATCCTCAGTTACAGCAGTCTGGAATGCAGCACCTTTTCTAAACTTTCATTTATTTGAAAAATCTTCTCTTCAATTCTCCTACTTACCTTGGTTGACTCTAACAATGATATTGTCTTCTTTTCAGGCTTTAAGAGTAAAGAAGATGTCCCCAAACTTGTGGCTGGTTTTATGGCTAAGAAGTTTTCCCTAGATGCATTAATAACCAATGTTTTACCTTTTGAAAAAATAAATGAAGGATTTGACCTGCTTCGCTCTGGAAAGAGGTAGATTTTAAGTTGTTTTTTTGTTTGGCTTTGTATTCTACAGTAGGGGATTGTCTAGCAGAGATGAAAGGGTGGAAGGATGAGAAAAATTAGAGTAACTTGGTTTTCCATTACCAGTTCAGTCTTTGCATGGAGCACAGGTAAGATCATACTGTGAGAAGCTAAAATACAGTTGTTTTGCATTTTCTATTCTGCTGAAGCCAAATTATGTTGATTACAGCAAATCCGAATGATTAGAGTCACTCAGCCTTATTTAAAAGAGAACACTCACTTTGGCACCTACCCCCTTAAAAAAAAGTTTAGTTGAAGAACCATAATTATAACGTGGAATCATTTACACCTCTGCCTGTCATCCAGATAAGGGTGACATCTAATTATTTTCAGGACTACTTTAGTATTTTCATTATGGGAGTAGGTGAGACTACATTTGGATTGTTTTCTAAGTAGGTATTACTAGATTTTCCTTTTTCTTTTTATTGTAGTTTATAAAAAATTTACAAAGAAAAGTTGTGGTAAAAGACAGGTACTAAACCCTATTATAAATGTTTATCTTACATTACCTCTAAGCCTTAGAAAAATAAGCCGATTCTATTTCCTACTGTTGGGGTTCAGGGGTTCAGGGGTGCCCTCAGCTCCCCTGAGAGGATGTTTCTCCAAGGTTCTTGGTCTCCTGCTTGCTAAAGAATGAGAGAGGGTACCAGGTGCACTCAAGAAGTACATACCAGACCCCAAACAGAGTTTTTGCAGAAAGCAAATTTATTTTAGATAGAGAAAGGGGAAACATGGAGAAGAAGAGAGAAAACTTCCACACAAGAGAGAGAGAGTATGTGTGGAAAGGGATTCCAGAAAGAAAATCCGGGAAAGAGAAAGACAACTTCCACGAGAGAGTTCGTGGAAGAGGATTCAAACATGGACTGCAAAGGGGTGTGGAACAAGGGGACTTTTAACCTGGGAGGAACCCCACCTTTTCCAAGACCTCTGGCCAACGAAAGGAGTTCCTAAGAACTTTCGCTGGAATGATTGACTTTTTTATTCTTCCTGTGCCCACGAAAATTAAAAGAGAGACCGTTAAATCTCCCAGATGGAGAGAGATGAGAGGGGGGCATGGCGCTGGGAAGTTCTTGCCCTTAAAACTATGCCCCCTTGTGGACCCGGAAAGACAACACATTCCCTCATTCCCCACTCTGAACAGGAAAGTTTAACTTCTATTGGAACAGGGGTGTCAATCTCTCTTTAACTACTTCCTGCTGAAATGGGGCATAGAAGAGGCCCTGAAACTGAGGTTTCCCCCAGAGGGGATCCTTTTAGGGGTGCAGATTGATCCTGAGGTCCATGATAGAGCCCACAAGCCAAGGACATCTGGGGTTCCAGTGGCAGGATTACTTGTGACCTTACGGTTCTATAAGAAATGAATGTGACAAGGTGGTTAAAGACAAGAGGCCCAGAGGCCAACAAATGTAGAATGGTTATAAACAAGCCTAGGAGAGAATAGAGCCAGGTCAGTCAGTTGTTAAACAAGCTTCACAGTACTGTTTCTTGAAAATTTTTAGCCCTGTGTTTGATTGATTCCTGAGTTCTGCATTCAAAACAATACTTGACTGGTTTACAAAATAGCAGCGTTTTCCTAGAAAAAGACTATGAAAAGGATAATCAGAGTTTGAGAGATAGTAAAGTTGAGGGTTATAGTTCTGTTAATGCCAGGATATAAATTAAACTTCTGCATGGTTACTTTCCTGAGTATCTTGTTGGAAAAGCAGATGTAGATCTTCTAATGGCTCACTGGTGTATGAAGGGTTGTCTCCTGGAACTTCAGGCTGCAGAGTGGAGGGTCTATGACTTTTCAGGAGATGTCCAAAGCTTCAGCCAAGTGTGATGAATCCATGAGTCAATTCCCACCACCTTAACTGCCATTGGGGTAGACAGAATGACCAAAAATCGTCCTTCCCAGGATGGGCCTGGAGAGGGAGAATCTGAGGGAAGAGAATTAACAAGCACCAAGTCTCCAGGGCAGGAGAGAAATATTGAGAAGGCCATGCCAGTGTCCAGGAGAAGATGAACTTCCTGGACCTCTATGATCAGCTTTACTTGGGGCTCTGTGAGGGTGATGGCTCATGCTGGCACTTGCTCCAGGCATCCTCAGTCCTGCCATTGGATCATCTGGTCAGACACTCAGGCCCTGAGAACCTTTGTCCCCTGGGACAGTGATTCCCTTGGCACAATGGGTATGGATGGGATGGTGGTCCATTCCTCTGAGGACAATTTCTGATAAAATATGTCTTCATACTGCAAAGGTAACAAGCTTTTCCAGATTGGTGGCTAACCCAAGCCCTTCCCTCATTTGATCCCCTGGGCTCTGCTTGCCTGAAAGCCATGACTAAGGCAGCAACCTTTCTCTGATTTCTCCTGTTCCTTTCAGCCTGTTCTTCCTGGTCTCTATTATAAAACACCAAGGTTGCCTGATTCAGTAATGATTCTAGACTCTGCTCTGGCCCCAAGGCCAGCTTTTGAAGCTTCCTCCTGATATCTGCTGCTGATTGAGTAATAAACTTGTCCTTTAAAGTATTAACTGACCTTCAATGGAGTCTGGTGACAGAGGAGTATAATTTCTTAAAGCCTCCCACAGTTGCTCAAGGAAAGCTGTTGGGTTTTCTTCCCTTCCCTTTGGGGGCTAGGTTTTCCACTTGGCAGAGGTTAATTTGGCCACGCTGTTTGGCAGAGAAAAATGAGCTGCTTCTTCCTTAAAGATTGCGTGCTAAATTGGTCCCAATTTTCCAGTATACACTGTAATGGGGACTTGAGCTTGGGAATAGAAGCATCCATCTGAAATCGAACACAAGGGATGACCGTACCCCTGGTTAAAGAAATTACAGCCACTTCGACCTAAGGCATCCCTTAGGTAAAATGGGTACTGAAATGAAACATCTTTCAGTCAGTACCCTGAAATTTCATGTGCCCAAGATGTGTGATCCATCTTATCAGAGGGCCTCCTATGTAGTGGATTCAAATCATGACCTACCAGCATCATAGGACTCATGCTCACTGTCTGCAGGACCTCCAGTGACTACCATAGAGGCATAGAATGACAGGGGCTATTCAGGTGGGTAGTCACATAGCAATGAGCCCTTGACGAGGCCAGTGATGCTCAGGATATGGGTACCAACATTCCCCAGCAAAAGTCCAATTTACACAGGTCAACTTATAAAACTGCCCTAGAAGGGTGAACTTCTTGGGAGAGGCCATTAGAGCACACAGTTCAAAGAAGGCAGGTCAGGTGTGGCTGAGGATGGAACAATACCCTCAGGACCTGGGCCTCCTCTTCCCTAACCCATCTTTCATTGTAGGAAAATGCCCTTAAGGTTGTGAGACTTGCCATTGATTATTTGGGCCCTGGAACTGGCTTAACTATGATCTTCTGGATGGAAAAGTTCTGCTGTAGAAAAAGAGCAAATCCTAAGCAGGACAAATTACACACAAAACACAAAGTCCCAAAGCCTTTAGTTTCTAAATTTCCCAAGGTTTTCCTAACTCAAGACTGTCTTCACCAGGGATTTGAACCAGCAAATTTGCACTTGCCAGCCCTACACCTTGACCAACTGTGCTAACAGGCCACTTGCATTAGGGGAAGGCAGAAAGCTTTCTTAAGCCGCATTTTGAATTAGAATGCTGCACCCTGAGGTGGTGTCCCAGGTGAAGCTGACAGCCAGCAGCCATTTCCCTTCCCTCAGTAGGGAGAGAAAAAAAAAGTAGCTTGCCTCTGTCAGTTTAAAAGCCCGGCCTCTGCACCACCCTGCTGTTTGCTGGAGGGGAAGACCTGCCCCTTGTTTTGTTCTTCCGTGATGCCAGGACCATGTGCGCACCCTGGACCGTGGCCCACACAGGGACCCGTGGCTGGCAGGCGAATGCCCCAGGGAAGTTCCCTTGTTCCGTCCCTGACTGCAGTTTTGGTTCCGCAGTTTCATGCAGGCCCTGCCTTCAGGACCAAGAGCAGCCAGCAAAAGCACTTCCCAGCTTTGCTTTTTCAAGTGCAGCCCCTCTGCTTAGCACGGGTGGCAGGAGTGTTCAGGGAAGTTATAGCATTTAGAGCCTCTGTGCCTGGCCAGGACACACTGAGTCCCTTCCCGGTTGCTTTTCTCTTGGCCAGCAGTGCTGGTGGCTGCAGCTTGCTGCACACACTCGGGCTTGCCCCTGGGGCTGAGCCGTTCCCAGCCTACAATGAGAGAAAGGCCTAGGGGAGGTGCTCCCCTGCTCCTCCCTGCACGGGAGCCCAAAGCCCCACTGCACCTGCACGCGCCCGGGTCTACCCCGGGTAACTGCACATAGCATTTGCCTGTCCCTTCTCCCACAGGTTTTTGCCCAGAGAAACAGCCAAGGGGGAGAGGGAAAGAGAGACAGAGAAATAAAGCCAAGAGAGGGAAAGCAGAGAGAGAGAGGTTAGAGGAAAAAAACTGAGCTTTCAATTCTGGCTGGGCCACACTGCTTAAGGCAGGCTGGGCTGTGCCCCCAAAGCTGGACGCTGCTGCTCCAGTTCCCCGCAGCCCTGCCTGGCTGAGGCCGCTTCAGGTGTTCTTAAAGAAACAGGACAGAATGGGGCGGTTTTACTTACAGTTAGAAGTTTTCTTCTCTGGCTGTACCCCTTTCTTGGCTGTACCTCCTCCTGGCTGTACCCCTCTCCTGGCTGTACCCCCCTCCTGGCCGGCTCTCCAAAATATTGGGGTTCAAGGGTGCCCTCAGCTCCCCTGAGAGGACGTTTCTCCAAGGTTCTTGGTCTCCTGCTTGCTCAAGAATGAGAGAGGGGGCCAGGTGCCCTCACAAAGTAAATACCGGACCCAAAGAGAGTTTTTGCAGAAAGTGAATTTATTTTAGGTGGAGAAAGAAAAAAAAAAGAAGAGAAAACTTCCACATGAGAGAGAGAGAAAATGTGTGGAAGGAGACTCCAAAGGGAAAATCCAGGAGAGAGAAAGACAGCTTCCACGAGAGAGTTTGTGGAAGGGGATTCAAACATAGAATCCAAAGGGGTGTGGAACAAGGGGACTTTTAACCTGGGAGGAACCCCCACCTTCTTTAAGACCTCTGGCCAATGAAAGGAGTTCCTAAGAACTTCCGCTGGAGTGATTGACTTTTTGATTCTTCCCGTGCCTGCGAAAATTAAAAAAGAGACCATTATATCTCCCGGATGGAGAGAGATGGGAGGAGTGCATGGCACTGGGAAGTTCTTGCCCCTAAAACTATTCCCTTGTGGACCTGGAAAGAGAACACATTCCTTCACTACCTCTAACACTTGCTCTTAACAATCACCTAACATAATGAACTGTGTTACTGGCATTTATATGAACCATAACTGGAAGCAGGCTGTTATATCTAACCTCTGCTAGCTCCAAAGTCTGAGATGTTCTAGCTCCAAAGTCTGAGATGTTTCTGCTATCCCACACTTAATTTCATGACGTTTTCAATTTTAAATAGTGTTTCTTTAGCACTCACAAAACTATTATACTAGATATTTTATCCAATATATATTCTTGAGGATGGAAAGAAACTAGCACTGACAGAGCACCAGCTGTTCTGCTAAGTGTCTTACATGCATTGACTCATGTGATTCCCAGACAATGCTCAGTGTCAGTCTCAATCTCACTATCTTAGAGAGGAGAAAACCTAAAAGCAAAGAAGACATGACTTGGTCAAAATCATCAGGTGACAGGAAGGGGAGCCAAAATTCAAAGGCAGATCTCATTGCTAGCAAATCTATTCAGTTTCTATTAAACCACACTGCCCCTCAAGAGTACATATATATACACATATATATGGAAAACAGTCATCATCAAAGGTTAGTTATCATTTTCATCATTATTGTCATTGACTCATCATCATCATAGAACTGATAAGGTGATGGCAAATATAGATGACCGAAACCAGAGGACAGTGTTGAGCAACAAAAGAAGTCATTAAGCATGCCTAATTCACTTTATAAGAATGTCATATAGTAATATGCATGTTTAAATAAAATAAATTCTATCAATAAGCAAAGATTAAAAATTGTAATAATTAATATTGGTAAGAATAAGGTGACTAGGGCACCAATAGTAATTGATACATCCTTTTAGGGAAGCAATTTGGTGATTTGTGCCAGAAACCTCCAAAAAAAAAAAAAAAAAAAAAAAAACTAGATCCTTTGTCCCAGCAATCAATACCATTTCTAGAAATCTATAGAAATAATCATCTGAAACATACATATATGTTTAAGCGTGTTTACTTGTTATCTGTAATAGCAATATTTAGAAACATTTGAAAAGTCCAACATTAAGAATATGATTGAATAAATTCCAACCATTAGAAATGAAAAAAATGAATTTATTGGCAAATTCTCATAATTTAATTTTAGACTCACAAAATAAAACATATAAATTGCATTTACAAGATGATCCCAAATTTTCAAAAAGGATAGTAAAAAAATGTATCTGTGTCTAGAAAAAAGTTGATAGAATTCAAGAAATCATTGACCATGATTACTCTGAAGTTGTAAGATCACAGATATTTTTACCTGCTTCTTCTGTGCTGTATTCTCTAAATTATGTACATATATTTTTCTTATATTTGTATACACACACACACACACACACGCACACATATAAAATTCTCAGATTCGCAAAGACCATCTTTTCTTTAAAGTATTTATCAAAAGTTGGTTTATAGAAAGGGCACTAGTTCTAGTGTAAATGTTATATTTCTAATCTTCACAAGAATGAAGTACTCTAGAATTAATACAAATCAACTTGATTCTCTACTTCTAAGAATCCTTAAACATCTCTGTATCAAAGATCTATTAAACTTCCAGCATGGTCCTAACTTTTAAGTTATCAGTCCTTTCAGGCAAGTTACCTATCATCTTATAGTTTGTGCATATTTATATTTGGGTTTGAATCCCAACACTCTATACCAGATGTGTGACCAGAGCAAGTTACAAATCTTTCTAAGTATCAGTTTTTATAATCTCTAAAAGAGAAATAATGTGAAAACCCACTTTTAGTGTCATTGTTTAGGTTGAGATTTAAGTGAAAAACAATGCTTGAAGTATGTGACAAATAAGAACTTACTGCATGTTATTATCTGTTGTTGTTTTATATTCTTTATCATACCAGGAACATGGACACTCAAAAATGATTTTTGAAGATGCTAATGTAGAATTAAAATCTAAATGACAGGCATACTCAGAATGTTATGAGTGAGCTTAAAGTTAAAGAAAACACAAGAGAAAACCAAAAAACATGAACTTGTGTTTTACTTGACTTGATCCAAATGCATAGGGATGGGAATAGCACGGCTGGAAACACAGATGGATTTTCACTGAGTCACCTCAAATGCTCCTTGGACTCTCACATGAAAGCATGTGGGTTGTCTAAATGTTAACACAATGTCTCTTCTTTCCTATTGCAGCATCCGTACTGTCCTGACATTCTGAGACAATACAGATGTCTTAGACCCTTGTGGCCTCCTCTACCCTACAGGATCTGGAGCAGCAGCTGGGCAATATCATTAAATCTGCTCTTCAGAGATGTTATCAACAAATTACATATGGGAGCTTTCCAAAGAAATGGAAATTGATATGAAATTGTTTTTCAAGCAAAAGTTTAAAATCCAGATGAGAACTAAATAAAGTGTTGAACATCAGCTGGGGAATTAAAGCCCATAAACCTTCCTTCTTAACCATTCTACTTGTGTCATCTTTGCCATTGAGGAAAAATATTTCCTATGACTTCTTGCACTTTTGATATCTTCATAATTTTCAGTCATTGAATCCCAGTGAAGGGGACCCTTCACTTGCCCTGAACATAACCATGCTATGCTCTTGTGCTTGAAATCTTCTATTCTATTTTCACTGTTGGCATTTTCCCTTTTTATTAAATAAAATGTACCAAAGCCCTAAAGTAAAAACTGCAATATAGTAAAGAATAGACTCAGCTTTATAAGTGAAGAAGATCCAGAAGTTCTAAATCCAGGATATTTCTTAGTAACTCAAATAAAATGTCACACATTTTAATACAGTGAAGGGAAATGTTTTTATTGCTTTTATGCTATTTGTTTACAGTGAAAAGTCAGGAAACAACAGTTGCTGGTGAGGCTGTGGAGAAATAGGAACACTTTTACACTGGTGGTGGGAATGTAAATTAGTTCAACCATTGTGGAAGATAGTGTGGTGATTCCTCGAGGATCTAGAACGAGAAATACCATTTGACCCAGCAATCCCATTACTGGGTATATAACCAAAGGATTATAAATCATTCTACTAAAAAGACACATGCATATGTATGTTTATTGTGGCACTGTTCACAATAGCAAAGACTTGGAACCAACCCAAATGCCCATCAGTGATAGACTGGATAAAGTGAATGTGGCATATATACACCATGGAATACTATGCAGCCATCAAATGGATGAATTCATGTCCTTTGCAGGGACATGGATGAAGCTGGAAATCATTATTCTCAATAAATGACACAGAAACAGAAAACCAAACACTACATGTTTTTGCTCATAAGTGAGAGTTGAACACATAGACACAGGGAGAGAAACATCACACACCAGGGCCTGTCATGAGGTAAGGGGCTAAGGGAGGGATACCATTAGGAGAAATACCTAATGTAGATGATGGATTGATGGGTGCAGCAAACCACATGGCATGTGTATACCTATGTAACAAACCTGCACGTTCTGCACATGTATCCCAGAACTTAAAGTTTAAAGTATTTATATATATATATATATATATATATATATACATACATATAATTGATTTTTTAAAAAGCAGATTTTGTGCTTCATGTGACAAACTTAGATTCAGACACTAAATATGAAAACTGAACTATTTCTAGACTCATGTTCAAAAAATCTCTAATTTTTGCTCATGAAAGTACTTCATTAGCAAAACAGTCTTAGTTTATTATTTCAATTGACTAAAAATGAAATGTAAAGTAATTTAAAGCATTATGGTGGCTTTATGCATAGAGATTGGATGCCAAATGCTGTGAGCACAGAATATAAAATTGGTATCTAAGAAATGGCAAAAACACCTAAAGCAATATGTTTTCCAAATAAACACACACACACACACACACACGTACATTTGTGCAAAATTGTTTTCAATCTAGAACTTTCCTATTAACTACCATGCCTTACATCAAGTCTATGATCCTAGAATTAGCTTAATATTTTGAATATGTAAAGCCCTGTGGTGCCCACTTGTTAATGCTTTCCCACTGTCAGGAGAAAATTTGCATTTTGAATTTTGTCTCTAAATGTGACATGCAAAGGTTATTCCTGGTAAAGAAGTTACAGCTGTCTCCAAAAATGTTACTTGTTGCAGTAACCACAATCTATTTCATACTGTGGAAGACTCTAGACATAAAGTAAAATAGTCTATTATTTACTGTGTAACCTTCAGTAAGTCCCTGAATCTCTCTGAGCTTATTCATCCTTCGTTTTGAAAAAAATAACCAACCCATTATTGCTTTACTGAGGCTAAATGCGATGATATCAAATAAAGCACTGTGCCAAATGGAAGAGGCCTTCTAAATGTAGAGAACATGTGATTTTTTTTTCAAAAATGCTGAAGGAGGCACTCAGGTTTAAGACAGTTTTGAGAACCTCCCTAAGATAACATCATGGGACACTACCTGTTGCTGGGTGTTCTGTGGTTTTACATTGATGCTGATGGTGTTAGATCCAGAAAAAGAAGAAGTAGTTCTATGTGCACACCCCACAACAGGGTCATCAAATCCTGCAGTGACAGAGAGGCTGACATCCAGCTACCAGTCTCCTTCCTCCCAGGCTAGAGTAGCAGGTAGAGTGGTGGCATTAGGTGGGCACTGCCGGTGTTCTCGTAGAGCGGCACACTCCTCCACAGGGTGAGAGTGGCACGTGGGAGACTTCTGCACCATGCACTGGCTCCTAGTTACATTGACATTAGTGGGAAGGAGGCAAGTCAAAATCAAAATATAAAAGTGGAACCCCAGAGTGGCTTGTGTCCTGGTGGGCCTAAAGTGCTGCACGTGATTAGGGTGACTTCCAACAAATTTTGACTCTGGAATCAAGAACTTCTAGATTTACTGATCATCCCCTCCATAATGTAACTCTGGGTAAGTACATAGTCTGCACTCATTTTAGCCAGCAGGGAAAGGCTTTGTCAATACAAAGAAACTTTTCAAACTTTAAAAAGTGAAAAGTTTATGTTGATAGTGTAATTAATAACTCTGTCAGGTGCACTGACTTAGCACCTCCAGAAAGAGCACTCAAACAAAACTCTGAATTAACCTTTTGCTACTTTATAAATCACACATGCTGCTCTGGCATTAGAAAGAAAATCATCTTGACAGAATTACTAGAAAATTGCTCAGATGTTGAGGTACAGTGAGAGCAATTCTGTAGCTGATAAATACGTGCTTAGACATCCGACTATTCTTTTCTGTCACAAATAACCTCTAGTTAGGCATTCGCTGAAAATGTTAAAGTAACAATTTTATTAAAGTACATTAAATTCTATTTTCCTGTCAAATATCTAGCAATATTCAGGAAGTCGTCTATCGCATGAAAAGAGAAAGAAAAATTGGTGGGGCGTAAAAGTGGAGCTGGTATCAAACACTGTTGTGATGAGATGGATGGTTACATATGTGAACTTGATTTGCTCATTTCTTTTACTTACATCGCAGGGTCCAGATCATCTGCACAACACTGTCACAGTCACCGCGGAACCCACAGGTTGCTTAACACCTCACCAATAAAACAAATGAACAAAAATAACCGGAGATAAAAATAGCTGGTTTCCATTGTTTCCCAGTCTTGCTCTTTGAGGTATTTGACACTTCAGCAAATAATCAGTAGTTATCAGTGAAAGCAGGTTAGAGAGATCAACAGATAATTCTTATGGAAATATATTTAAAGACTACTACACACTCGGAAACCAATCATGTACTGTGTTTTGGAAGATATCTATATCTAATCGCCTTAAGTAGATATAACTACAGTTTTTGAGTTTCTTGTTTGTTTATTTGCTTTTTCTATTTTTATTTTTTAAACTTTTATTACAGATCCAGGGGTACATGTGCAGGTTAGTGACATAGGTAAACTCGTGTCATGGGCGGTTGTACAGATTATTTTATCACCCAGGTACTAGGTCTAGTATCCCATGTTCTTTTCTCTGCTCCTCTCCCTCCCATGCTTTACCCTCACGTAAGCCCCAGTGTCTCTTGTTCCCCTCTTTGTGTCTATATGTTCTCATCATTTAACTCCCATCTTATACCAGTCAGAATGGCTATCATTTATTAAAAAGGCAAAAAATAGCAAATGCTGACAAGGTTGCAGAGAAAAGGATACACTTACACACTGTTGGTGGGAGTTTAAATTAGTTCAACCATTGTGGAAAGCAATATGGCAATTTCTCAAAGAGCTAAAAACAGAACTACCATTTGACTCAGCAAGTTCATTACTGGGTATATACCCAGATAAATAAAAATTGTTCTACCATAAAGACACATGCATGCTTATGTTTATTTCAGCATGATTCACAATAGCAAAGACATGAAATCAACCTAAATGCCCATCAATGGCCAATTGGATAAATAAAATGTGGTACACATACCCCATGGAATACTATGCAGCCATAAAAAAGAAAGAGATCGTGTTCTTTGCAAGAACACGGATGGAGTTGAAGGCCATTATGCTTAGCAAACTAACAAGAACAGAAAATCAAATACCACATGTATTTATTTGTAAATGGAAGCTAAATTATAGCTATAAAGTTGAAACATTTTTAGATTATTGTAAACCTAAATAATAAACATCACTTAGATGATACCATGTTGCAGGTAGATGGGAGAAAAAAGTTAAGAAATAACTTCAAGACTAAATATTTATTTTAAACCTTAGTGAAAGCCTCAGGAAATTGGAAGTAAAACAAAAGCTGAAATAGATTATTTCATTAATGAAAGGAAATTCTAAGGCTTTTGATTTAATCTTTCCAAAATCTTCAAACTGTAATGAATAGCAGAAAGAATATGGAGCAGTTAAATACCATTTGTTTTACATTTGATATCTTCTCATCCTTCAGGGACATTTAAAGGCAGAGGACATTCAAGAATGTGCTGGTTGACTTCTGAGATTGAAAGAGGTTTGAGGCTCTCTGAGCTTTCTGCTCTCCATCTCACCAATAGTTCTGGGCAAAAAGAAGAGTGTAGGGGAGCAGAGATAACCATTACATCCAAAATGAATATCTCAAGGTGAAAATGGCAATGTTTAACCTGAAAGTTACATTCTTTTGATTGTTGCCTAATACAAATATTTATGCTTAAATTTAAAGAATGAAGAGGAGTTTGACAGAAGCAAAACTAGAAGAAGGCATCCAAGACCAAGGGTTCAGCAGGAAACAGCAGAGCATGTTAGGGGATTACAAGCCCTTAGTATTAAAGGCCTGTAAACTTCACAATGGAAAAGGTCTGTGGTCAAGTAAAAGTGATTCCTGGATTCCTTACAGGAAATTTAGATTTTACCCTCTAAGAACAAGAACTCTATTAAAACTTTTTGGAGAAGATTGATGATATGATCAGATTGGCATATTAAACTCATCATTTGGTCTTGAGGAGAGTACACTAGAGGTGAGGAGAAGAACAGAGAGAATGAGAAGGTTTCAGCTATTAATAACAAGACAGATGTCTTCTGTTTCAAGCAGTGACAAAGGAAAAGCAGGACACCAGATAAACTCATAAAACGTATCAGTGACATGGCATCAATATCAAGAAAGTGTGGGACACAAGGAAGAGGGAGAAGGCTAATTCCAAAGTGTCAGCCTAACAACTGGGTGTGGATGGTTGGTCCCTTTACCAACTTAGGATCTAAAGACAGTATCTGACCAGCCCAAGAGAAAATACCCACCCTGACTGACATTATATTCCCAGCAATTAAGTCCACCAGAGAGCTCCAAAATCACCCATGTATTCAGAGCTTCCCAGTAGCTTGTTAGTCCCCATCCTACAACAGAAGACAACCAAGGTCATCAGATGTGTGGGGTGATTCCAGCTTTGTAATAGGAAAGATAAAAACAAAGCAAGGAAAAAAGAAGTTGGAAGAAATAATCCATAAAATGAAAAAACGCAAAATCTTTTTAAAAGCTGTTAATATTTGTAAAAAGATATTATATACACCTGGAACCAACCCAAATGCCCATCGACGATAGACTGGATAGGGAAAATGTGGCACATATACACCATGGAATATTATGCAGCCATCAAAAACGATGAATTTGGGTCCTTTGTAGGGACATGGATGAACCTGGAAACCATCATTCTCAGCAAACTGACAGAAGAGCAGAAGATCAAACACCGCATGTTCTCACTCATAGGCGGGTGTTGAACAATGAGAACACATGGACACAGGGAGGGGAGCACTACACACTGGGGTCAGTTGGGGGGAAATAGGGGAGGGACGGTGGGGTGTGGGAAGCTGGGGAGAGATAGCAAGGGGAGAAATGCCAGATGTAGGTGATGGGGAGGAAGGCAGCAAATCACACTGCCACGTGTGTTCCTATGCAACAATTTTGCATGTTCTTCACATGTACCCCCAAACCTAAAACGCAATAAAATAAATGGGAAAAAAAAGATATTATATACATAAAAAAGAATATGATGCCGTAAAAAAACTATTGAGAATTAAAACTCATCACAACAGAGTAGAATGCCAATAGAAGCATAAGGATCTCATAAATTCACCCCTGGGTGTGCCTTTCCTCCAGGAAATAACTAATGAAGTGCCCCAAACTGATAAATTAATTCAAAGAAAGATGTGGTATCTGAGAAGCTGATGCGCTCACCCTGGGGAGAGGGAAGGAATTCCCTAGGACAAGGATGGGGAGGCTCCAGGATGGCAGGTGTGGCCAGATGCAAAGCACCTCCTCCACACTTGGGAGTAAGTCAAAGACTCCAGGGAGATACACAGCTGTGAACAACATTGCCAGTGACTATGTCAACAATTATGCTGTGTCTCAAGCAATTTAAATGAAAATAAAGTTGACATGTTCTGGGAAAATATGCTAGAAAACTCAAAAGTGGCTTTAAGCCTGACAAAGACATACAAAATATGTGTCTATAAAAAGGTAATAATAGTAGAATCTACCTCATAGAGTTACTGTGAGGTTTACATGATCTGTTCATTGCAAAGCAAATGGCACATGCTGAGAGTGACAAGGATATTAGCTATTTTATTGCTATTTAGGTTATTAAACTCTGGAGTTAGGCTTCCTGGGATCTTGGCTCCACCGCTAGCTGTGTTCCATTGGGAAATTTATGTAATCCCTCTAAATCTCAATGTCTTCATCTGTAAAATGTGCATGGCAATGGTACCTACCTGATAAGGTAATGCTAAACATTGCACAAAATGAGGCAATGTATGCACAGAAATGAGCAAATTCAGCACTCCATGAATGTTAGATATTAATAGTAATCATTTGTATTTTTTATAAAACATTATATTTTTAATTTCAAAAAGGAAAAAAATCTCCACTATTAAAGAACTCTTTGGCTTTTAGATATTTTTATATTGTGACAATCATACCATTTGTATTACTTTGCATTGTTTTAATAAACACTTGGTATTTCTACATCATCTCAGTAATTATACTTTACAGCACCTGCCAAGCACATCATCAGATTAACTCCCAAAATGAAGAATTTGTACTGAAGATACTTTCTTCCAGTTACAGTATTATTTCTTAGATCCATGTAAATTATGGCCCCATAGGAAAAAGGAAACATCAATAACTCATTTAAAATACATCACTAACTCAATTAAAATACATCACTAACTCATTTAAAATACATCAGTAAATCATTTGTGGAACATTTAGATGATTTATAATTTGGCTCTCACAGAGAAGACTGGATTGAACATCTTTGCTTTTGGATTGGGCTTCCTAGATTATTTCCCAACTCCCTTCACAGGAGGAATGTAAACAGACATTTTGCTCTCTCACACATGTTCTTCATGGCAGAATTGCAGGCTCCACAGCCACAAGCAATCCAGCAAGCAGTTCAGCTCCTTCGACATCTTTGGCTTCAGTGCCAAAATCAAAATTAAATACTAATTGAGTAAGAATTCATGACTTTGAATGTGGGTATTTTCAAAAATTTCTCTAGGAACTTAAAATTTATTCTATTTATTGTAATATTTCTATAGAGTATTTATTTCATTCTCAAGTTCTATTTATTGCTGCTAAAGTCCCTCTCTCGCTTTTCATTTTGCACCTCATCCCAAACATGCGTTAAAGTTTATTTACACACATACATGAAATGTTACAATTTTTTCTATCAATCTTTAATATTAATCTCACCATTTTGTCTAATCACTTAACCTCAAAAATGAAGAATTTGTACTGAAGATACTTTCTTCCAGTTACAATATTATTCCTTAGATGCAGGTAAATTATGGCCCCATGGGAAAAAGGAGACAGATCTTTTACAGAGGTGCTGGTCTGTCCTTCTTGAGGCTTTGGAGTCACATCTCCACACTGCTTATCATTACCTGTATAATTATATTAGAGATGCCAGTCCTTGCCTTCTGCTAACCTTCCAAGAGCACTTGTGGTGTTTGCTACGTCAGCAATAGAAAATTAACATGCCCCTGTTGCAAACATGGCCACCTATGGTCTGTGAGTAGACACATCTCCCTCTTTGACCACAACCTGGAAAAGCTCTTGAATTTTAAGAAGCCATAAGATTAGATTAGGTCCACCTGGATAATCCAAGCTAATCTTCCTGTCTCAAGACCTTTAACTGAATCACATATACAAAATCCATTTTTTGCCATGTAAAGCAACATATTCCTAGACTGCTATCTTTGAGGGCCATTATTCTGCCTACCACACAGGGGATTGCTGACCTAATGACCCTTAGAGATTGATAGGGTTACCTTTGGACATTATAGATGTTGCTCCAGTCCTGCCATGGCCCTATGATACTAGAACAGTGACTCTCAATCATGTGACAACTGCTCTTTCCCCCTGACCATTTAAACTTTTAGAATGTAGGGCAGAGAGTAAGCACAGAGTAGTTGCCAGATGGTATTAAGAAAGATCTCTTCATTTTATGGAGTTTGTACCAAAGTTCTTTTGGCAGTTCATGGAGCCATGTGTTCACGAAGTGATGGAAGCTCTTAAGTGGATACCACATTTCTAAATTCATTTGGGACTTGAAAACAAGGTGGTAGTGGCTATAATTCCCTTAAATGCTATGTCTACAGGTGTGAGACAGGATTAAACAGAAAAATGTATAAAAGGGGGTACTATGAGAAAAAAAAGTTTTTGCTATTCTTTGTCCTTATGTTGATTGTATCTATACCTCTCAATTGCACTGATATTTCTTAATAAATCTTAATAAAATATCTTTCTTTCAAGGCTTTCTCACTCTCATAGTAGAATTCATTCACTTAATTTAGTCAACAAATATCTGAGCACTTACCCCGAGCCAGGCATTAAGAGCTGAGAATGCACAATGAAAAGATAGAGTAGTGTCTTCCTCCTTTAATTCCACAATAAATTCTCCTGGCACTGACCACTTCCTGCTTCACAGGAGTGTTCTCTGTCTTGTCTACCAGACCACAGGTAGTGTGTTAATCTACAATCTCCTAAAGAGGAGGCACCGGATCTTCTGGATTATGGGACTGCTCATAGAACAGTGTCTGTCCTAACATAAAGGAGCACAAGAATTCAACAATCATTCATTAAACATCTACTGTATACATGGAACTAGGTACAGTTGAAGATTTACATGAAATTTAAGAACATTCCTGACTAGAAATTTCTAATAGAATTTATGAGACTGATCTCTACACTAAATATAAAGGGCAACAAAAAGGAATAGACCTTAAAACCATATCAGGGATGCTAGTATGACAGGGATGCAGAGAAGTGAAGCACAACTGTGAGATGGAGTTATTGTACCACCACAAGGGCAACCTTGTCCTGGTCTCAAAGTTTGGATAGGATTTGAATGGGCAAGAAGGAGAGAAAAGAAGAGAGAGAGCATGATGAGCAAGAGCTTGAGTGAGGAATGGATTCCTCTTTGGAGGACCACAGAGATATAAGCTTCTAAAGAACATAGGCCCTGTACTGGAGAATGGGGAGGAATAGTTGGATGAGAAGGTTAAAGCCAGGTTATCTGGGGCTGTCTTCTATCCCTCGTACATTTCCAACCTAGAAGCAACTGAAATCATAGGACCTCCTTTGCTTCTCTATTGGGTGACTGTTTCTCGGTTTTGGTGTGGGTCTCTGTGTCTACATAATTAAAGCTTGCTGAAATGTCTCTGTGGCAATTTTAGAGAAATATGTCCTTTATGCTAACTTGTTCATATTGACAGACTATATCTAATTAAATAGTTGCTTGTATAATTTTATGATGCTTCCAAGTGTGGATAAAAGAAAAATCAAACTCCTATTCTTGGAAAGCCATGAGGATACTAGTTACATTGATCAAAGGGCAATGGAAATGATCCAGTGAGGATTTTGCTTGATTTCTCACAATTACTTAAAATCTACCTTAAATGCCTGTTCCTCTACAATGCCTCCTCGGAGTCCTTAATTCTGAATTGCACCTTCTTCTCTGCTCCCAAAGCACGAACTGACCCCTGTGATGGGGCACTTCCCAGACAGGCTGATACGTAGATTTTGAGGCTATGTGTCTTTTCCCCATAAACTGTGAGATTCATTTTATGGATAATGATCCTGGCTAACATTTAGGAGGGTGCTCTTATCTGCCAAATTCCATTATGAGTGCTTTACATGGATTATTTTATTTATTCGCTAAACGGTCCTTTAAAATGATGCCATTATTCATCTTCATCTTACAGATAAGGAAACTAAGGCAAAAAAAAAAAATCAGTGAAATAGTAAGTCCAAGTACACAGAACTGGTAAGGAATAGGGTCTGCCTGGTCCTAAAAGCCATGCCATCACCTCTGCCCCATACTGCCTCTTGGCACAAGCAGAGGTCGTGTCTTATCCATCACTGCTTCTCCACCAGACCCAGCTTAGTGCCTGACACAGGGAGGTTCACAGTCCATACTTAGTAGTTTTGAGTGGAGCAGAATTGCCAGGCACAGTGATCCCCTTTGCTGTGACTGACTGGGTGTCTGATTCTCTGCTGTAAGGACAGCGAGGGTGCTCTCTTTGTCCTATTTTGTTTAACGAGTTTTCTTACTCCTCCTTCTTCCTAACTGCCCCATGTGGATTCAAACTTACAGCTTAGTGCAGACAAAGGGAACACAGGACGCAGAACAACCTATGTATGATTGAGAGAAGAGAAACAAGGAATTCAAGAGGTGAGGGAGAATGAGGAAAAGAGGCAGTTATTAAAATGTATCATTTAAACTTAATATTTAACCTAATGAAAACAAAATCTTATCTGGAATTTGAAAAGTCAATATTTTGAGTGCTGGTTCAATATTCTTCTCATTACGTTTTGATAATCTGAGAGTAATCCAATGGATGTGGCTTAAAGATATAGATCACATGTGGAATTGGAAATGAGTGTTACACAAGCAAACAGAATAAATATCTGTGCAATAAATATCTGCTTATGCATTCAAGCAGAGAAGAAATCCACAAGGACTCATCAGTCTCCCGGTCAGCAGAGAAGAAAGAAACAACATGAGCACAGCAGGGAAAGTAAGCAAAAATATATTACTGTTGGAAATATATTCTCATCAATATAACAAAGAAAGAAAGACAGGATTTGATGAATAATTTAAAAACCATAGCTGAATTAGAAATGCTACACTAAAATGATATGCAATATATGCCTCAATATGTAATATATACTGAACTACTGTGGAAATAAGTTATTCCTAAATAACTTTAACAAGAATATATAGAACCTATATTTATTGTCTTTGTTTCCTACGTTAAATAAATTTTCAGTAAAATGGTAGTTTATCCAAGCTAATTATGACTGATTTAGTAAATCTAGAGTTAGAAAAGTCTTTAATCAGAAGTTATGTTTACATTAAAAAATGATAATTCAAACATGTTATTATTTGAATATATTTTTATGAACACATTAAATTTGTCTGACAAAAGTTTTGTGAGAGGAATTGAATTCAGAAGACTTCAAAATACCATTTACCCTTACTATAAAATATCTTACTAATGCTCGTGAATCTCACAGCATTAGAATCATCAAGGTTAAGCAAGACATCAACATGCAAATTCCAATTAAAAGGGTTCCACTATGATACAATTCAGGCAATTTCCACAGAAATCCTATGGGACAGTATCTTCCCTGTGTAAAAGTAATATGGTTTTACAGAAAATTAATAATACAATTTGAATCACTTAGCACTAGGAATACAGATGTTTGGTTTGGTCTCCATACATTTATACTTATTTGTTCAATGTGTTTACAGGTGCACGTGGTCATCAAATATAATCCATTGATATTTTTTAATTGCTTAATTACATAAACCTGTGCAACTATTGTCAGTCAGTGTTTGTGTTAGGAATGTACCACACAGTAAAATATCTCATTATTATAACTCATTAAATGTTCTGAGGCTTCTTTCTACACTGTGTAACAAACAGGCTCATAACGGTAAGACTAGCCGGAAATCACCAGTAGCCCATTGTTACTGTTCTTATTCCACCTCATTTACTTTATTACTAATTAATATTTACATTCCTAATAAAAAAATGATTAAGAAAAAGAAAATTCAAATTCTCCAAACTCAAAATAAATAATGAGTTCATAAAGCAAAAGTATAAACCAATTATATTAATGAAAATAATAACTGATGAAATAGACCCTCTTGGGCACAACATCAATAACAGCTTTTTGACAGCATTTCATTTGTGTTTACCTATCCTGCATTTTATTTTCCTCAAATGCTAAATGGTGACAATATTAACATCTATTTCATAACATAGTTTGGAGAATTCAATGAATTAATACTGTAAAGCACTTAGAATTGTATTTGGTGCATAGAAATAAGTCAATAACTATTAGCCACTATTATTGTTGCTATTTAATTTTTGGCTAATTTTTTTGGCTTTTATGGTTATATTGTACTACAGACAAAGGATACAGGTTAAAATTAGCAAAGGGGAAAAAGTAGATAAGGTTAAGTCCAAGAGAAACTCAATTTCTCTCTGGTAGTTCAAATCAATCACTTCAGCCATTAGGGTAATTCCCCTTTTCATTTATTCCTTCAGTGGCATAAGACATGCAAAATGGCCAGGTGAAAGTCTCAGCTTCAACATCAGTGGATTCATTTTTATGTTTTCCAGTGGAACCATTTCCCCAAAACCTGCAGTGCTGATGTTCTGTGGCATATTAGTGAGAAGGTTCGCTCTACTTTCACTCCTCAATTCTCAGGCCATATATTTTGAATGTAGGAAAGAAAACACCATGTAATTTTCTCCTCTAAGACAAAGAGGGTGCCGTCTTCAAACTGAAGCTATTTTTTAATTATTATTATACTTTAAGTTCTGGGATACATGGGCAGAATCTGCAGGTTTGTTACACAGGTATACATGTGCCATGGTGGTTTGCTGCACCCATCAACCTGTCATCTACATTAGGTATTTCTCCTAATGCTATTCCTCCCCACCCCCCACCAACAGGCGTGTGATGTTCTCTTCCCTGTGTCCATGTTTCTCATTGTTCAACTCCCACCTATGAGTGAGAACATATGGTGTTTGGTTTTCTGATCATATGTTAGTTTGCTGAGAATGATGGTTTCCAGCTTCATCCATGTCCCTACAAAGGGCATAAACTCATCCTTTTTTATGGCTGCACCATATTTCATGGTGTGTTTGTGCCACATTTTCTTTGTCCAGTCTATCATTGGTGGGCATTTGGATTGGTTCCAAGTATTTGCAATTGTGAACAGTGCCACAATAAACACACATGTGCATGTGACTTTAGAGTGATTTATAATCCTTTGAGTATATACCCAGTAATGGGACTGCTGGGTCGAATGGTAATTCTAGTTTTAGATCCTTGAGGAATCGCCACACATTGTCTTCCACAATTATTGAACTAATTTACCCTCCCACCAACAGTGTAAAAGCATTTCTATTTCGCCACATCCTTGCCAGCATCTGTTGTTTCCTGACTTTTTAATGATTGCCATTCTAACTGGTGTGAGATGGTTTTTCATTGTGGTTTTGATTTGCATTTCTCTAATGACCAGTGGTGATGAGCTTTTTTAAATATATTTGTTGGCCATGTAAATATCTTCTTTTGAGAAGTGTCTGTTCATATCCTTTGCTCAATTTTTGATGGGGCTGTTGGTTTTTTCTTGTAAATTTGTTTAAGTTCCTTGTAGATTCTGGATATTAGATCTTTGTCAGATGGATAGATTGCAAAAATTTTCTCCCATTCTGTGGGTTGCCTGTTCACTCTGATGATGCTTTCTCTGCTCTCCAGAGATCTTTAGTTTAATTAGATACCATTTGTCAATTTTGGCTTTTGTTGCCATTTCTTTACTTATGTAGTGTTTTAGTCATGAAGTCTTTGCCTATGCCTATGCTCTGAATTGTATTACCTAGGTTTTCTTCTAGGGTTTTTACAGTTTTAGGTCTTACATTTAAGTCTTTAATCCATCTTGAGTTAATTTTTGTATACGGTGTAAGGAAGAGGTCCAGTTTCAGCTTTCTGCATATAGCTAGCATGTTTTCCCAACACTATTAACTAGCGAATCCTCTCCCCATTGCATGTTTTTGTCAGGTTTGTCAAGAATCATATGGTTGTAGAAGTGTGGTGTTATTTCTGAGGCCTCTGTTCTGTTCCATTGTTCTATATCTCTGTTTTGGTACCAGTACCATGTTGTTTGGTTACGGTAGCTTTGCAGTATAGTTTGAAGTCAGGTAGCATGATGCCTCCAACTTTGTTCTTTTTGCTTAGGATTGTCTTGAATATATGGGCTCTCTTTTGGTTCCATATGAAATTTAAAGTGGTTTTTTTTCCAATTCTATGAAGAAAGTCAGTGGTAGCTTGATGAGGATCGCATTGAAACTATAAATTACTTTGGGCTTTATGGCCATTTTCACAATATTGATTCTTCCTATCCATGAGCATGGAATGTTTTTCCATTTGTTTGTGTCCTCTCGTATCTCCTTGAGCAGTGGTTTGTAGTTCTCCTTGAAGAGGTCCTTCACATCCCTTGTAAGTTGTATACTAGGTATTTTATTCTCTTTGTAGCAATTGTGAATGGGAGTTCACTCAAAATTTGGCTCTCTGTCTATTACTGGTGTATAGGAATGTTTGTAATTTTTGCACATTGATTTTGTATCCTGAGACTTTGCCGAAGTTGTTTATCTGCTTAAGAATATTTTGGGCTGAGATGATGGGGCTCTCTAAATATACAGTCATGTCATCTGCAAACAGAGACAATTTGACTTCCTCTTTTCCTATTTGAATGCCTTTAATTTATTTCTCTTGCCTGATTGCCCCGGCCAGAACCTCCAATACTATGTTGAATAGGAGTGGTGAGAAAGGGTATCCTTGTCTTGTGCCAGTTTTTGTCCACTCAGTATGATGTTGATTGTGGGTTTGTCATAAATAGCTCTTATTATTTTGAGATACGTTCCATCAACACCTAGTTTATTAAGAGTTTTTAGCATGAAGGGCTGTTGAATTTTGTTGAAGGCCTTTTCTGCATCTATTGAGATAATTATGTGGTTTTTGTTATTGGTTCTATTTATGTGATGGATTATGTTTATTGATTTGCATTATGTTGAACCAGACTTGCATCCCAGAAATAAAACCAACTTTATCATGGTGGTTAAGCTTTTCGGTGTGCTGCTGGATTTGATTTGCCTGCATTTTATTGAGGATTTTTACATCAATGTTCATCAGAGATTTGGGCCTGAAAATTTCTTTTTTTGTTGTATCTCTGCCAGGCTTTGGTATCAGGATGATGCTGGCATCCTAAAATAATTAAGGGAGGTGTCCCTCTTTTTCTATTGTTTGGAATAGTTTCAGAAGGAATAGTATCATCTCCTCTTTGTACCTCTGGTAGAATTTGGCTGTGAATCCATCTGGTCCTGGGCTTTTTTTGGTTGATAAGCTATTAATTACTGCCTTAATTTCAGAACTTGTTATTGAGTATTGAGGGATTTGACTTCTTGGTTTAGTCTTGGGCAGGTTTATGTGTCCAGGAATTTACCATTTCTTCTAGATTTTCTAGTTTATTTGTGTAGAGGTGTTTATAGTATTCTCTCATGGTAGTTTGTATTTCTGTGGGATCAGTGGTGGTCTCCCATTTAACATTTTTTATTGCATCTGTTTGATTCTTCTCTCTTTTCTTCTTTTTTAGTCTAGCTAGTGGTCTATTTTGTAAATCTTTTCAAAAAACCAGCTCCTACATTCATTAATGTTTGAAGGGTTTTTTGTGTCTCTTGGGGTACCAATTCTAGATCTTTCCTGCTTTCTCTTGTGGGTATTTAATGCTATAAATTTCCCTCTACACACTGCTTGAGCTGTGTCCCAGAGATGCTGATATATTGTGTCTTTGTTTTCATTGGTTTCAAAGAACCTATTTTTTTCTGCCTTAATTTTGTTATTTACCCAGTAGTCATTCAGGAGTAGGTTGCTCAGTTTTCATGTAGTTGCGTATTTTTAAGTGAGTTTCTTAATCCTGAGTTCTGAGAGACTGTTATGATTTCCATTTTTTGCATATGCTGGGGAGTATTTACATCCAATTCTGTGGTCAATTTTAGAATAATTGCGAGGTGGTGCTGAGAAAAATGTATATTCTGTTGATTTGGAGTGGAGGGTTCTGTAGATGTCTATTAGGTCTGCTTGATCCAGAGCTGAATTCAAGTTCTGAATATCCTTGTTAATTTTCTGTCTTGTTGACCTGTCTAATATTGACAGTGGGGTGATAAACTCTCCCACTATTATCGTGTGGGAGTCTAAGTCTCTTTGTAGGTCTCTAAGAACTTTCTTTATAAATCTGGGTGCTCCTGTATTGCATGAATATATATTTAGGATAATTAACTCTTCTTGTTGCATTGATCCATTAAGCATTATGTAATGCTCTTCTTTGTCTTTTTTGATCTTTGTTGGTTTAAAGTCTGTTGTGTCAGAGACTAGGATGGAAAATT
>NW_016107762.1:1708907-1721359 GCF_001604975.1 Cebus imitator
TTGAGTCTCTGTGTATCTTTGCATGTGAGATGCATGTCCTGAATACAGCACACTGGTGGGTCTTGACTCTTTATTCAGTTTGCCAGTGTGTGTCTTTTAATTGGGACATGTAGTCCATTTACATTGTAAGCTAATATTGTCATGTGTGAATTTGATCCTATCATTTTGATGCTAGCTGGTTTTTTGCCTATAGATTGATGCAGTTTCTTCATAGTGTCAATGGTCTTCCCAATTTAGTGTGTTTTTGCAGTGGCTGGTATCAGTTTTTCCTTTCCATATTTAGGGCTTCCTTCAGGAGCTTCTGTAAGGTAGGCCTGGTGATAACAAAATCTCTCAGCATTTGCTTGTCTGTAAAGGATATTTCTCTGTCACTTATGAAGATTAGTTTCGCTGAATATGAAGTTGTCAGTTGAAAATTCTTTTCTTTAAGGATGTTGAATATTGGCCCCCACTCTCTTCTGGCATGTAGGGTTTCTGCAGAGAGATCCACTGTTATTCTTATCGACTTCCCTTTGTGGGTAACTCAACCTTTCTTTCTGGCTGCCCTTAACATTTTTTCCTTCATTTCAACCTTAGTGAATCTGACAATTATGTGTCTTGGGGTTGCTCCTCTCGAGGAGTATCTTTTTGGTGTTCTCTGTGTTTCCTGGATTTGAACGTTGGCCTGTCTTACTAGGTTGGGGAAGTTCTCCTGGATAATATCCTCAAGAGTGTTTTCCAACGTGGTTCCGTTCTCCCTTTCACTTTTATGTACACCAAGCAAACATAGGTTTGTTCTTTTCACATAGTCCCATATTTCTTAGAGGCTTTGTTCATTCTTTTTCATTGTTTTTTTTCTAATCTTATCTTCATGCTTTATTTCATTAAGTTGATCTTCAATCTCTAATATCTTTCTTCCACTTGATTGATTTGGCTATTGATTCTTGTGTAAGCTTCATGAAGTTCTCATGCTGTGTTTTTCAGCTCCATAAGGTCATTTGTGTTCTTCTCTAAACTGGTTAGTCTAGTTAGCAATTTCTCAAACCTTTTTCCAGGGTTCTTAACTTCCTTGCATTGGGTTAGAACATGCTTCTTTAGCTCAGAGGAGTTTGTTATTACCCCCTTTCTGAAGTCTGCTTCTGTCAATTCATCAAACTCATCCTTCATCCAGTTTTGTTGCCTTGCTGGTGAGGAATTGTCATCCTTTGGAGGAGAAGAGGCATTCTAATTTTGGAGATTTTCAGCCTTTTTGTGCTGGTTTTTCCTCATCTTTGTGGATTTTCTACCTTTGTTCTTTGATGCTGGTGACCTTCAGATTGGGTTTTTATGTGGACGTCCTTTTTGTTGATGTTGATGCTATTTCTTTCTATTTGTTAGTTTTCCTTCTAACAGTCAGGCTTCTGTGCTGCAGGTCTGCTGGAGTTTGCTGGAGGTCCACTCCAGACGCTGTTTGACTGGGTATGACCAGCAGAGGCTGCAGCAAAGATTGCTGGATGTTCCTTCCTCTGAAAACTTCCTCCCAGAGAGGCACCCGCCAGAGGCCAGCTAGAGATCTCCTGTATGTGATGTCTGTTGACCCCTGCTGGGATGTGTCTCCCAGTCAGGAGGCAAGGGGGTCAGGGACCCATTTGAGGAGGAATTCTGTCCCTTAGCAGAGCTCAACCACTGTGCTAGGAGATCCACTGCTTTCTTCAGAGCCAGCATGCAGGAACGTTTACATTTTCTGAAGCTGTGCCCACAGCTGCCCCCTCCCTCAGGTGCTCTGTTCCAGGGAGATGGGAGTTTTATCTATAAGCCCCTGATTGGGGCTGCTCTGCTTCCTTTCTTTCAGAGATGCCCTGTACAAAGAGTAGGAATCTAGAGAGGCAGTCTGGCTATAGCAGTTTTGCCAAGCTGTGGTGGTCCCCACCCAGTCTAAACTTTTCTGCGGGTTTGTTTACACTGTGAGGGGAAAACCACCTACTCAAGCCTCAGTAATGGTGGATGCCTCTCCCCTCACCAAGCTTGAGTATCCCAGGTTGACTTCAGACTGCTGTGCTGGCATTGAGAATTCAAGCCAGTGAATCTTAGCTTGCTTGGCTCCATGGGCGTGGGATCTGCTGAGCTTGAACACTTGGCTCCCTGGCTTCAGCCCCCTTTCCAGGGGAGTAAAAGGTTCTGTCTCACTGT
Organism: Cebus imitator; assembly: GCF_001604975.1. Taxonomy (NCBI): domain Eukaryota; kingdom Metazoa; phylum Chordata; class Mammalia; order Primates; family Cebidae; genus Cebus; species Cebus imitator. The sequence goes on from NW_016107762.1 coordinate 1,711,056, forward strand.
CGTTATAGGCAATACTGGGGTATGAAAAAAAAAAAAAAAAAAAAAAAAAAAAAACTCCTGCAGCCGGCTCAGTGTCTGCCCAAATGATCACCCCATTTTGTGCTTGAAACCAGGCCCTGGTGGCATAGGCACCCTAGGAAATCTCCTGGTGTGCCAATTGTGAAGACAATGGGAAATGAGTAGTATCTGGGCCAAAGTGCCCTATTTCTCAAGGTACAGTCCCTTATGGCTTCTCTTGACTAGGGGAGGGAGTTCCCTGACCCCTTACTCTTCCTGGGTGAGGGGACATCCCACCCTGCTTCGGCTCACTGTTTTTAGGCTGCACCCACTGTCTAACCAGTCCCAGTGAGATGAGTTGGGTGCCTCAATTGGAAATGCAGAAATCACCTGCCCTTCTGTGTTGATCTCACTGGGTACAGCAGACCTGAGCTGTTCCTATTCAGCTATCTTGCCAGCCACCCGAATATATTTCATTTTTCTCAATGCCTTATTATACTTTATCTTTCTTTATGTTATGCTTTTTTAAATAATATTTTTATTCTCTTTATAAACCAGAGGTCTTCATTTCTATGGAGCACTTTCTAGGTACCAGACATGGGCCTCAATGTTGCATGTACAAAGATGAAAAGACACAATTTCTGACTTCAAGAGTGGGAAAACACTGTCACCATCTCTCTGTTTGATTTTCTAGGTAATCAAATGCAAAGCAGCTGTGCTATGGGAGGCAAAGAAACCCTTTTCCATTGAGGATGTGGAGGTGGCACCTCCTAAGGCTTATGAAGTTCGCATTAAGGTGAAATATTTTTCCATTTTTATTTCATTTTAAGTTTAAAAAACTAGAGAATATTAAAAATGGAAACATCAAAAAATCCACTAAGAGGCTTTTTTTTTTTTTTTTTTTTTTTGAGACAGAGTCTCACTCTGTTACTAGGCACGAGGCTAGAGTGCAGTGGCACAATCTTGGCTCACTCCACCTCCCTCATTCAAGCAATTTTCCTGCCTCAGCCTCCCAAGTAGCTGGGACTACAGGCGCACGCCACCATGCCCAGCTAATTTTTGTATTTTTTAGTAGAGACAGGGTTTCACCATGTTGGCCAGGATGATTTCGATCTCCTGACCTCATGATCTGCCCGCCTCAGACTCCCAAAGTGCTAGGATTGCAGGCATGAGGCACTGCACCTGGCCAACAGGCATATTTTATATTATCATCCAGAAAATCGAGTTACTTTTGTTGTCAAGGAAAGGTATAAATATAAATTTTAAATGTCTAAAAAGTGGTCAAAGAGAACATACAGTATAATTCGAGTAAAACACAAAAGAATGTGTTTGCACAGAAAAAAATTCCAAGTGTTGCATGTCAAGACTTCAAAATCAATTAGCATTAGATATTTTCTATGTGTTACTTTGCTATTTCTATTTCTATTTTTTTAAAGCATGCATTCTTGTATATTTTATAAGACAAATATTTCAGGATTAGTTACTTCATAGATTATTCTAAATTGTTTAATTCAAGAAGGGAAGGTAGAGAAGGGTTTTAGACTGAAGGACCTTGGAGATAAACTGAATCTTTCATATTTGGAAATAGTAGAGATTATTAGCAAAATTCTTGAATACATTTTAGAAGCACAATTTCAGGAAACTGAGTATGTTAAACCCATCTGAGAGTCATAATCTCTTCTGAATCTACTTTTCTCCTTGCTCTGTAGATGGTGGCAGTAGGAATCTGTCGCACAGATGACCACGTGGTTAGTGGCAACCTGGTGACCCCTCTTCCTGCGATTTTAGGCCATGAGGCAGCCGGCATCGTGGAGAGTGTTGGAGAGGGGGTGACTACAATCAAACCAGGTACAGGATTCACACTCAGGGAACACACCTTGGTTCACCGTCACAAGATTGCTCAGCCTGGATGAGGAAACCGAGGCAATGAGAGATGAAAGGGCTTGTACAAGGTCACAGGGCAGCCAGGACTTCAGGGGTTTCCTCCTTCCCTCTCTGCCTGCCTGACTCAAGTATGTATGCATTCAGGCATGCGTGTATTCTACCCTTCAACAATTATTTGTTGAGTTTCTGCTATACACCAGGCACCAGATTAGAACCTGGAGATATGCGAGGATCAAAAGAGACACAGTGCCTACCAGTGTGGAATTCATAGTCTAATAACTTCCGTGTTGGTGTTGCTGAACACTGTCTTCTGTCAGGGCCCACACAGAAGCAGAAATGAAGAAAGGAAAAAATATAAATATGGAAACTGTTCTGTGCTAAGCTCACAAAACAGAGGCCACATGGCTATGGCTGAATAAACATGACTTTTTCTTAGATGACTCATGCAGCCCCTTCACCAATTTCTTCTTCCAACATGGTGTTTCTTCCCGAGCATGGACTCAATGAAACAGACTAGGTGAAAAGAAATGAAAGAAACATAGCAGGAGCCATCCACCAACAACAATGTCTGCCTTATTACCTTCAGTCATGCTTAAATGCGACTGGTTACAGATTACTAATTATTTTATCTTCAATATTTATTTTATCCTAATCTTATTATGTATTAATATAAATACTTTTAGAAGTAAAGGGTGAATAACTAGGACATTGCCATACCATCATTTTCACGTAAATTTCACCTATAAAATATTAATGCACCAACCATTTTTCATGATCATTTAGAATGTATAGCATAGGTAATTAAAAATGAAAATTATGTTTAATTCTAAAAAATTGCTTTAGCCTATAGATTCACACTCCTTATCAAATACTAATTTAAATGGTAAACAGAAAATAAGGAAAGAAATTGTCCGAATTATATTTTAGCTCTATTTCCTTTAGTCAGAAATAAATTAACAACAAAATGACACCCTTGCTTTTTACCTGTTCCCTCCACCATAAAAGGAAAAGTAGATAATTTACAAATTATCAGCTGAAAACATTTGTAAGTCAATTCTTATCCTAAAAGAAAGTGCCTAACTTTTTGTGAAGGGCTGGAGTTCTCAGATAAATTTCTGGAATTCTTTGTCCCATTTTTGTTAGTTTTCCTCAAAAAAAAATAAATGCTTTTTAAAGCATTTATTTCATAATAAAGATAAGCACAGTCACTTTGAAAAGCCAAGAACTGGTTCAAATGCTCATTTTATTGTAAATCAAACTTTTACAAAATACCAGATCTTCAGGCACTGTAATAGCTGACTTTCAACTCAAATTTATATTTATATTTACAGAAAGAATATCTAATATTTAATTAAAGTTTAAATAAAATGACATTTGCAAAGCCTCTAGAGGAAATCAGGACACTGCATAAAAGTTAACTATCAATGCTGTGGAAGTAATTTTTGTAATCCATGTTGTTTCTCACATTTGCATTCTCTTTAGGAGTCATCAGGCATTTATAAACTAAAACTGAAAACAAGGCTGTGGCACGCAGTGAACAATGACCTAGTTGTGACTGAACTTTATTCCTTAAAGACTTTTAAAGAAACATGCTTTTCTAGTCAATACACTTGAGCTTTAAGTTTTTGCTCTATTAATTTCTGGATAGAAATTTAAGAACTTGTTTTATCCCTCTCCAGGTGATAAAGTCATCCCGCTGTTTACTCCTCAGTGCGGAAAATGCAGAATTTGTAAAAACCCGGAAAGCAACTACTGCTTGAAAAACGAGTAGGTTTCTGATGCTCTGTTTGCATAGACTTTGAGTTTGCACATTAGTTATGCTCCTGTCTCATGCCTGTGTGTGTGTCTGTGTATTGCACTGCCCAGTCTCAGCAACCCTCGGGGGACCCTGCAGGATGGCACCAGTAGATTCACCTGCAAAGGGAAGCCCATCCACCACTTTGTTGGCGTCAGCACCTTCTCCCAGTACACGGTAGTGGATGAGAGTGCAGTGGCCAAAATTGATGCAGCCTCGCCCCTGGAGAAAGTCTGCCTCATTGGCTGTGGATTTTCAACTGGTTATGGGTCTGCAGTCAAAGTTGCCAAGGTAGGAATGACAATGGGTGATAAAACCGGTTACAAGCAGACTGTCAGGAACCAAAAAAGAAGCACTTTCTCACAAGAATCAAAGATTATTTTTGGAGATTTGGAGTGTTGATTAAGAGCAGAAAAATCGTCCAAAAAGAATTGAGAGCACATGCTAGAAATTTCACCTGTTTATCATAGATAAAAAGTTGTTGAGAGGAAAGATGTCATTTCAATAATTATTCTTCTGTATTTGCTCTTTATGAGAGAATGAAATGTTAGGCCTGAGAACTCATGTAGTAATTCATTCAACAATTAGAGAGCACCCACACATGTCTCAGGCACCATAGTTTCTGCTAGGTTCTCAGACAGCAAAAATAAATGAAATGAAGAGATTGCCCTTGAGGAGCATCTAGTCTGTGGATCCTCTACTCCCAGAAATTGGATCAACAGTAAAGTCCAAAGCCTTACCTGATGTATCCCCAAACCAAAGCTCACCACACTCTGTGGATTCTTAGAGGAAAGTAATGAAGCTTCAGTGATGCGTCATTCACTCATTACAGGATTTCACTGCTACAACTAACTCCCCTGTCATGAACACACACATATACTTCAGATGTGGCAAATTTTTCAAGCAGAAATTCTTTAAAGGCTCCTCATCTGGAAAGGCTGAATGTCTATGTCTAGTAGTATGCTTTATTTTATGAAACCGAGGTCCAGTGATAAAAGATATTTGCCCAAAGTCTCACTGCTGGCTAATATGAGAGCTGAGACTAAAATATCGTTTTCAAATCTCCTGCTGAAATTTAGATCACAATACATAATTATTAGTGCTGTTAAATCATAGTCACAAGTCTTCCATTTTTCTAAGCAAGGTAGAAAATAGTGTTATCTGCCATAATATTGCATAACACTTGGTGAATGCATGACTGAATAGACTTATGGAAATATAATAATGAGATTATCTGGGACACTAAAACATGCTACCCCCAATGAAGGCTGACTATGGGAGACTGGGTATATTAAAAGGCCCTAGCAAACTAAAAAGAATTTAGAGGGCATCTTTTCCAAATTTCTGTGACTTTAGCACTTAGTCCCTTGTTCAATTGCCTCATCTGTTTTAGCAGTGGTCTAAGCGACCCTACCAAAGAACAGAAGCTGAGGATACTCATAATAATAGATTTTATTTATTATTAAAATATAGACAGACATTTCATTGCTGCATTTTTCACTAGCATATTTTTTAAAGCAGGGATATATTGGTCATGACTACCAAACATAAATGAATCAAGGAGTTAATTATTGAAGGTTTAAGTGAAATATTTTTTATTCCCCTGCAGTAGCCTTTTCCACTTATTTTATTTTCCAAATATTGCCTTTGTGTATGTGTGAGATACTGAACCTGGCTATCATGGGATTTCAGCAATTGAGAGTCTCCTCAATATTGTAACCACTGCCATCTGGATCTCAAGGCTCATCCAGTCCCCTGGTTCACAGCCTGACCTCCCCATTGGAGTCACCTGATGACTGAGTTTCACCTGCAGAGATTCTGATTTAATTGGCATGGGCTGTGACTTGGACAGTGGGATAGTTTGTAAAGCTCCCCAGATAAATCAAATGTGCAGACACATGAGAATCACTTAACTAGTTCAACCCCTTGAATTTAAAAATAAAGGAACTGAAGCCAAAAGAGGTTTCCACAGCAGGTTTAACAGAAGAGTCTGAGCAGCTCTCGGTAAACATTGGGAATGGCACTTTATAAAGCTTAGGCACTTTCTAACAAGTATTACTTAATCCAGTTTTTGCATTTTCTGAAAACACAGGTCACCCCAGGCTCTACCTGTGCTGTGTTTGGCCTGGGAGGGGTCGGCCTATCTGTCATTATGGGATGCAAAGCAGCCGGAGCAGCCAGGATCATTGCAGTGGACATCAACAAGGCCAAATTTGCAAAGGCCAAAGAGTTGGGTGCCACTGAATGCATCAACCCTCAAGACTACAAGAAACCCATCCAGGAGGTGCTAAAGGAAATGACTGATGGAGGCGTGGATTTTTCGTTTGAAGTCATCGGTCGTCTTGACACCATGGTATGTACCATGACGTGCCCTGAGATTTCTGCCTCTGCAATTTGGAGGATGCATTTAAGCAGCAGAACATATGTTGTATGTATAAAGGATATATTTAGTGATGAATGGAAATTTCCCATCATCTGTTACCTGGCTTGTTGAATTTATTGTTATGAGAAACATTTGATTCTATCAACTAAGCAAACCTGTCTCAAGTCATACTTCTTCTAGAGGGAGAGAAGGGCTTTTTTTTCTTAACTGAGCAATTAGAGATTTACTTTATTAATTTTTAGTTAAAAACTATAAACTCAAGTAAACACAAATAATACAAATTCTATTCTCAAATTGGAACATTTTATTTTTCTCCCACATTCTTAACAATAGTTTAATAGTTTTGCATATGTTCTTAATAAATTCCAAATTTTTTCACATATTAGTATTTGGCCAAAAGAAATAAGTAATTTTAAGCCAACTATTGTTTTATTAACAAAAATATGCCCTTAGGAAAGTGACTGCTTAAATGCATCACTATATTTTATCACAGAACTTGGACAGTGCCTGACACACAGCTAGTATCCAATACTAGTAGGAGTGGATACTTTGAAAAGTCAACAGATTTTACCAGCCCCCAAATTTAAAAGCTACATATCACATAGCATTGTTTATGGATTACATGAGACAATGTATGTAATATACTTAGCATACTACCACCTGTCATACGGTGAGCTCCCAATAAATGTCAGTTTTTTTGTGTGTGACAGGGTCTCACTCTGCTGCCCAGGCTGAGTTGCAGTGATATAATTATAAGTCCCTGCAGCCTCAACCTCTTTGGCTCAAGCGATTCTCCTACCTCAGCCTCTGAAAATGCTGAGAGTATAGCATTTTCAGAGGCTGAGTAATGCATAAGCCACCATGCCTAGCCTCAGTTGGCATTATTGATATAAAACACTTTCCAATCTTGCAGTGCTTACATCATCTTTGGTTTATTACGTGGTGTTACTTTCAAACAGTTACAAACATCAATTGCAATGAGAAACGCATCTCTAGCTATATTTCACCTACCCAGAATTCTCTAGAATTCTACTGAAAAAGTCTCCAGAGACCAACACGTTTTCAATGCTGAAGTTTCTTGAAGTTTCGGCAGTGTAGGTAACAGGGAGAGCACCCTGAGATCAAAGGTCTCAGCAGCCTTAACCTAAGACAAATGCCACAGACGAATTCAGTGTCAAGAGAATCCAACTTTTTCCAGGGTTATAGCTTTTCTCCTTATGCTCCTTTTCTATATTTTCATCCATTTTCTCATGTGGAACTGGAGTGTTCCTTATCTCAATATATCAAATGTCTGACAGGCACATGTTCTGAGGATATCTGGTCTTCCAAAGGTCAGAATCCAAAATCAAAAAACTAATCATTACATACCTTGAGGCGATCTTAAACCACTTTCTAACTACAGAACATGTTTAAAAAGCTGACTGGAAAAGATTTTCTAAACTGTCTTTTGAGGTTTCCAAATAATCAGGGTATTTTAATGTAAAACCAACATGTATTTGGGGAGGTAAAAAACAATGTTTAAAACATGTCCATTTGTAAAATGAACGATAGAATAGGAATCCACTTAAGAGAGAGACAATCATGTGGACAAGAGACAACTTTTGGTAATATAATGTTTGTTTTGTTCACGATCAAAATATCTGGTTGAAAGTACTGGGTTCAAAATACCTATGTGATAAATCAATGTAAAATGAATTAACCAATTCACAGATGCCTAAGAATGATGTGATGATGAAATTGTATGCTTATATAAGGAATTAGACTTAATATATGTTTGTAATGCTGTCTGCCTCCTTATTCCTTTATTAGGAAGAATTAAATGCACACCAATTTATTCATCCATTCTTCTATTCAAAAACCATTTTCTGGGCATTTCCTAAATCCACAGCAGTATCCTTTGCAAAGAAAGGGGAATGAGGGAGCAAAAGACCTGATCCCTTCCTTCTACACACTCAGTCCAGCTAAGCCAATTACATGATATTGTGCATTATGAGTAGGAACTATGTGACTCCATCATAAGGATGCTAAATATTCACTTTATTCCAGATGGCTTCCCTGTTATGTTGTCATGAGGGATGTGGCACAAGCGTCGTTGTAGGGGTACCTCCTAATTCCCAAAACCTCTCAATGAACCCTATGCTGCTACTGACTGGACGCACCTGGAAAGGAGCTGTTTATGGTGGTATGTAGTTAGGCTCCAGTGCCAAATTCTCATTAAACTCGATATATCTCCCCTTTTACAATGGACAAGGCAAGGTTTTGAAAACAAACAAAAATAAATTAAAATTCCTTTTCTATCTATAGTCTCCAAATCAACTAGATATAGAACTAACATAGACAGAAGGTCCCAAGATAAACTTTTCTGATGTCATCATTAACCAGGACCTTTTATCTGCATCTGTTTTTGTAGTTTGTGTAAGGCATGGAAATTTTTAGTAGGACACAAAAATCTACAATAATATTTCATAACTACATTCGAATTTAGACAACTGATAAATTTCTCCTTAATTTGGGCATAAACATCTGTACTATGATTTCTCTGTGTGAGAGAGAATAACTAAGGACCCTGTTTATCTGTGATTTTTTTTTTCAAGTCAAAGGACTGTAAAAGCATATTGTTTTATCGCTTGTTCTCTTCAGTTATAGCAATCCGGAATGCTGCACCTTTTCTAAATTTTCATTTGTTTGGAAAATTTTCTCTTCAATTCCCCTACTTAACTGGGTTGACTCTAACAATGATATTGTCTTCTTTTCAGGCTATAAGAGTAAAGAAGATATTCCCAAACTTGTGGCTGATTTTATGGCTAAGAAGTTTTCATTGGATGCATTAATAACCAATGTTTTACCTTTTGAAAAAATAAATGAAGGATTTGACCTGCTCCGCTCTGGAAAAAGGTAGATTTTAACTTAGTTTTCTGTTTTGCTTTGTTTTCTACAATAGAAAATTGTCTAGCAGAGAATGAAAAGTTGGAAGGATGAGAAAAAATTAGAGTGCCTTGGTTTTCCATTATCAGTTCAGTCTTTGCATGGAGTACATGTGAGAAGCTAAAACACTTGTGAGAAGCTAAAAACAGTTGCTTTGCATATTCTATTCTGCTGATGCCAAATTTTGTCGATTACAACAAATCTGAATCATCAGAGCCATTCAGCCTTCTTTAAAAGAGAACTACACACAAACACAAACACACACACACATACACACCCATAATTATAACATGGTGTCATTGAAGCCTCTGGCTGCTATCCATACACAGCTGACATTAAGTGTCTGTGTATTTATTTTTTTATTTTATTTTGTTATTTTTTATTTTTTTCATTTTCTTTTTTCTTTTTTTTATAGCATTTTAGGTTTTGGGGTACATGTGAAGAACATGCAAAGTTGTTGCATAGGTACACTCATGGCAGTGTGATTTGCTGCCTTCCTCCCCTTCACCTATATCTGGCATTTCTCCCCATGTTATCCCTCCCCAGTGCCCCACCCCCCACTGTCCCTCCCCTATTTCCTCCTGACAGACCCCAGTGTGTGATGCTACTCTCCCTGTGTCCATGTGTTATTGTTCAACACCCACCTATGAGTGAGAACATGCAGTGTTTGATTTTCTGTTCTTGTGTCAGTTTGCTGAGAATGATGGTTTCCAGGTTCATCCATGTCCCTACAAAGGACACAAACTCATCATTTTTGATGGCTGCATAGTATTCAATGGTGTATATGTGCCACATTTTCCCTGTCCAGTCTATCATCGATGGGCATTTGGGTTGGGTCCAGGTCTTTGCTATTGTAAACAGTGCCACAATGAGCATTCATGTGCATGTGTTCTTATAGTAGAATGATTTATAATCCTTTGGATATATACCCGGTAATGGGATTGCTGAGTCAAATGGTATTTCTATTTCTAGATCCTTGAGAAAGCGCCGCACTGTCTTCCACAATGGTTGAACTAATTTACACTCCCACCAACAGTGTAAAAGTGTTTCTATTTCTCCACATCCTCTGAAGCATCTGTTGTCTCCAGATCTTTTAATGATCGCCATTCTTTTTTTTTTCTTTTTGATAGCATGATTTTTATTTCTTATATTCAAAGACCTAAACATAGAAATACTATTTAACCAATCAAGCCCATTACTGAGTATGTACCAGTGGAACTGAGGGTCAAATAGTATTTCTGTCTTTAGGTTTTTGAGGAATCACCACAGTGTCTTCCACAATGGTTGAACTAATTTACCTTCTCACCAACAGTGTGTGAA
>NW_016107762.1:1721544-1724199 GCF_001604975.1 Cebus imitator
TGTGTCCATGTGTTCTCATTGTTCAACACCCACCTATGAGTGAGAACATGCGGTGTTTGATCTTCTGCTCTTCTGTCAGTTTGCTGAGAATGATGGCTTCCAGGTTCATCCATGTCCCTACAAAGGACCCAAACTCATCGTTTTTGATGGCTGCATAATATTCCATGGTGTATATGTGCCACATTTTCCCTATCCAGCCTAACTGCCGTGAGATGGTATCTCAATGCCATTTTGATTTGCATTTCTCTAATGACCAGTGATGATGAACATTTTTTCATATGTTTGTTGGCCTCACGTATGTCTTCTTTTGTAAAGTGTCTGTTTATATCCTTTGCCCACTTTTGAATGGGCTTATTTGTTTTTTTATTGTAAATCTGTTTTAGTTCTTTGTTGATTCTGGATATAAGTCCTTTGTCAGATGGGTAGATTGCAAAAATTTTTTCCCATTCTTTTGGTTGTGGATTTACTCTAATGACTGTTTCTTTTGCTATGCAGAAGCCATGGCATTTGATTAGGTCCCATTTGTCTATTTTGGCTTTTGTTGTCAAAGCTTTTGGTGTTTTGGTCGTAAAGTCCTCACTTATGCCTATGACCTGAATGGTTTTGCCTAGATTTTCTTCCAGGGTTTTTATGGTGTTAGGTCTTATGATTAAGTCTTTGATCCATCTGGAGTTAATTTTAGTGTAAGCTGTCAGGAAAGGGTCCAGTTTCTGCTTTCTGCACATGGCTAGCCAGTTTTCCCAACACCACTTATTAAACAGGGAATCCTTTCCCCGCTGCTTGTTTTTGTCAGATTTGCCAAAGATCAGATGGTTGTAGATGTGTAGTGTTGCCTCCAAGGCCTCTCTTCTGTTTCATTTGTCTATATCTCTGTTTTGGTGCCAGTACCATGCTGTTTTGATTACTGTAGCCTTGTAGTACAGTTTGAAGTCCGGTAGTGTGATGCCTCCAGTTTTGTTCTTTTTGCTTAGAATTGACTGGGCTATGCAGGCTCTCTTTTGGTTCCTTATGAAGTTTAAGGTGGCTTTTTCCAGTTCTGTGAAGAAAGTGATTGATCGCTTGATGGGTATAGCGTTGAATCTGTAAATTACTTCGGGCAGTAGGGCCATTTTCATGATATTGATTCCTCCTAACCATGAGCATGGAATGTTTCTCCATATGTTTGTCTCCTCTCTTATTTTGTTGAGAAGTGGTTTGTAGTTCTCCTTGAAGAGGTCCTTTACGTTCCTTGTTAGTTGTATTCCTAGGTATTTTATTCTCTTTGTAGCAGTTGTGAATGGCAGTTTGTTCTTGATTTGGCTCTCTTTAAGTCTGTTATTGGTGTTTAGTAATGCTTGTGATTTCTGCACATTGATTTTGTATCCTGAGACTTTGCTGAAGTTGCTTATCAGTTTCAGGAGATTTCGGACTGAGATGATGGGGTCTTGTAAATATACAATCATGTCGTCTGCAAATAGAGACAATTTGACTTCCACTTTCCTATTTGAATACCCTTTATTTCTTTTTCTTGCCTGATTGCTCTGGCTAGAACTTCTAGTACTATATTGAATAGGAGTGGTGAGAGAGGGCATCCTTGTCTAGTGCTGGATTTCAAAGGGAATGCTTCCAGTTTTTGCCCACCCAGTATGATATTGGCTGTTGGTTTGTCATAAATACCTTTATTATTTTGAGATACGTTCCATCAATACCTAGATTATTGAGGGTTTTTAGCATGAAGGGCTGTTGAATTTTGTCGAAGGACTTCTCTGCATCAATTGAGATAATCATGTGGTTTTTGTCTTTGGTTCTGTTTATGTGGTGAATTACGTTTATAGACTTGCATATGTTGAACCAGCCCTGCATCCCCAGGATGAAGCCTACTTAATCATGGTGGATAAGCTTTTTGATGTGCTGGTGCAATCGGTTTGCCAGTAATTCATTGAAGATTTTTGCATCTATGTTCATCATGAATATTGACCTGAAGATTTCTTTTCTTGCTGAGTATCTGCCGCATTTTGGTATCAGGATGATGTTGGTCTCATAAAATGATTTGGAAAGGATTCCCTCTTTTTGGATTGTTTGGAATAGTTTCAGAAGGAATGGTACCAGCTCCTCTTTGTATGTCTGGTAGAATTTGATTGGGAACCCACCTGGACCTAGGCTTTTTTGGGGAGGTAGGCTCTTAATTGCTGCCTCAACTTCTGCCCTTGTTATTGGTCTATTCAAGGTTTTGACTTCTTCCTGGTTTAGTCTTGGGAGGATGCAAGTGTCCAGGAATTTATCCATTTCTTCCAGTTTTACTAGTTTATGTGCATAGACTTGTTTATAATAATCTCTGATGATGGTTTGTATTTCTGGGGAATCTGTGATGATATCCCCTTTTTCATTTTTTATTGCATCTATTTGATTATTCTCTTCTTTTTTGTTAATCTGGCTAGTTGTCTATTTTGTTGATCTTTTCAAAAAACAAACTCCTGGATTTATTGATTTTTTTTCCCATTTATTTTATTGCATTTTAGGTTTTGGGGTACATGTGAAGAACATGCAAAATTGTTACATAGGAACACACCTGGCAGTGTGATTTGTTGCCTTCCTCCCCATCACCTACATCTGGCATTTCTCCCCTTGCTATCTCTCCCCAGCTTCCCACCCCCCACCGTCCCTCCCCTATTTCCC
>NW_016107763.1:0-1492 GCF_001604975.1 Cebus imitator
GTACAAGATACAACATCCACACACAAAAGTCAATTATGTTTCTATTCATTGACAACGAACAATTGGAAAGGATATCAGAGATTGAAGATCAGTTCAATGAAATAAAGCAAGACAAGATTAGAGAAAAAAGAGTGAAAAGAAATGAACAAAGCCTTCAAGAAATATGAGATTACCTGAAAAGACCAAATCTACGTTTGATCAGTATACCTGAAAGGGATGGGGAGAATGAAACCAAGTTGCAAAACACTCTTCAGGATATTATCCAGGAGAACTTCCCCAACATAGCAAGGCAAGCCAATGTTCAAATTCAGGAAATACAGAGAACATAGCAAAGATACTCCTCAAAAAGAGCAACCCCAAGTCACATAATCATCAGATTCACCAGGGTTGAAATGAAGGAAAATATGCTAAGGGCAGCCAGACAGAAAGGTCTGGTTACCCACAAAGGGAAGCCCATCAGACTCACAGTGGATCTCCCAGCGGAAACACTACAAGCAAGCAGAGACTGGGGGCCAATATTCAACATCCTTAAAGAAAAGAATTTTCAACCCAGAATTTCATATCCAGCCAAACTAAGCTTCATAAGCGAAGAAGAAATAAAATCCACATTCAGAATTTTTAAATCTTCTGAAAGTGAAACTGCAGATCTATTAAACAATAACTCTCCATTAAACAATAACTCCCCATTGACCCTTTTCCCAACCCCTGGCAAACACTACTCTCCTTTGTCTCTCTGACTGCTCATTTAAGTGGAACACACAATACGTATCTTTTTGTAACTGGCTCATTTCACTTAATATAATGTTATCAAAGTTTTTTTCATCTATGTTGAAGCATGTATCAGAACATTATTCCTTTTTAAAACTAAATACCATTCCATTGAATGCATATAACATATTTAGAATGTATTTAAACCCACACAGTAAGCTCAACTTAATGGAACCAGTCTGCCACCGTGTGGAATTTTAATGCAACTTCAGATTTTACAAATTGAGAAGATGACTAATTTAGAAAATGTTGCTACTAGTGTTCAATTATTAGCTTTGTGTGTGTGTGTGTGTGTGTGTGTGTGTGTGTGTGTGTGTGCGCGCGCATGCGCGCCAATTTAAAGAACTAGTTTTATTTAACATATCTACGCAAATGTATGTGAAGAGAATTTCAAATGCTGATGATGGGTCAAAATATTTTAGTAAATGTAAAGATATTTTCTATTCTTGGATAGAAAAAATGGACTACAAACATGAATTAACTGGTCATGAAGAAAGAACAAATGGCTTTCTATCGGGCCGGGCACGGTGGCTCAAGCCTGTAATCCCAGCACTTTGGGAGGCCGAGGCGGGTGGATCACGAGGTCAAGAGATTGAGACCATCCTGGTCAACATGGTGAAACACCGTCTCTACTAAAAATACAAAAAATTAGCTGGGCATGGTGGCGCGTGCCTGTAATCCCAGCTACTCAGGAGGCTGAGGCAGGAGAATTGCCTGAACCCAG
>NW_016107763.1:3409-24410 GCF_001604975.1 Cebus imitator
AAAAAAAAAAAAAAAAAATTGGGCCGGGCACAGTGGCTCATGCCTATAATCCCAGCACTTTGGGAGGCTGAGGTGGGAGGATCACTTGACGTCAGGAGTTTGAGACCAACCTGGCCAACACGACAAAACACTGTTTCTACTAAAAATACAAAAATAAGCCAGGTGTGGTGGCACGTGTTGTAATCCCAGCTACTCAGGAGGCTGATGCACAAGAGTTGCTCAAACCTGGGAGGCGGAGGCTGCAGTGAGCTGAGATCGTGCCACTGAGTTCCAGCCTGGGTGACAGAGTGAGACTCTGTCTCAAAAAAAGAAAAAAGAAAGAGAAAAAGAAAGAAAAGGCAAAAATAAAGAAGAAACCATGTGATTTTTCTGTTCAACGCTTTCCAATAACTTCCCATCTTACTCAAAGTAAAAGCCAAAATCCTGGCAGCAGTTTACAAGGCCCTGTTTGATCATTGTCCTCTCCTGACACTTCATCTTACTGTCTCCTCCTCCTCTCCTCTTTAATCACCCACTCCAGCTACAGGAGTTCTCCTTGCTACTCCTAAGCCACCCAGGCACCCTCCTGTCCCAGGGCCTTTGTATCGGCCATTCCCTCTTTGAACACCCCAAAATAGCTGCACAGCTCCCATGTCCCCTCCTTCAGATCTTAGAGTGGCACCTCAGTAAGGCTATTCTGAGTGAACCAAAATCCCAACAGCCATATCCCCTCCTCTGTATTACTGTTCCCCATGGCACATGGCACAACTAACACATCATATTATGTTTTCACACGGTTCACTCTTCACTCCATGGAAGTTCTGACAGAGGCACAGATTTTTGTTTGTCTTATTCATTGCCCTATCTCTATTGCCTGGCTTGTATTAAGTGTTCAGTATGTCAGCTCCCTCCAGCCAAAGACCACCAGAAACATACCTGTAATTGAACAAGTTGAGTTTTTGCCTTCTTGTAATGAGAGAGAATGTACAAGAGGGGGAACTGGGGTGACTTGGTATGTTAGCAAGGATCGTTTGGGCTTAAGTTAGGTGATTTGGGGGAGCTTTCAAGGAAGTGAGGCTTTGCTCTGAATTGGTTGAGGCCAGGAAGCAGGAATAATTCTCTCATTGGGTATCTTAATAAACTTGTTTTTAGAAGAAGGGAAGAAGAGAGCAAGGCTAAGGATATAATTGGTAAAGAAGCAGCAGTTATATTAGCAGGAAGAGGGGGCTATTTTGTGGTTTACACAGTGACTTTATTTCTTCCTGTTCTTGGGTAAGATTTATGAAGTAGTCTTGTTTTTGTTTGGTTTTTGTCTCACTTTACCAAGATCATAGAGTGCCCTTGTCTGATGTAGATGTTCTGTGAGATTATGTTCATCAGGAGAATACCATGACCTCATGACCTGTCTGCGATGCCAGATGAGCTCCTAATGCTACAGAGGGCCAGCTGATAGAGCCAGGCCAACTGCCCATGTCAGTGGTGATTTTTCTCTTTTTCCAGTATATATTTGTTAAATGATCGAGTGAATGAATATAATGGTAGTCTTCATAAACCTAAAAGGCTGTCATGTGGAAGTAAAGTTAGGCTAACTTTATAAGAATTCTGAGAGTAGAACTGGACAATGGAGCCAGGCACTGGTGGCTCATGCCTGTAATCCCAGCACTTTGGGAGACGGAAGCAGGTGCATCATTTGATGCCAGGAGTTCAAGACCAGCCTGGCCAACATGGTGAAACCCCATCTCTACTAAAAATACAAAAATTAGCCAGTTGTGGTGGCACATATCTATAATCCCAGCTGCTCAGGAGGTTGAGGCATGAGAATCACTTGAACCCGGGAGGCAAAGGTTGCAGTGAGCCGAGATCGCACCACTGCACTCCAGCCTGGGCAACAGAGCAAGACTCCATCTCAAAGAAAAAAAAAGAATTGAGACAGTGGGTAAGGTCAGAGAGTAGGCAACCTTCAACTTACCATAAAAATTTTAACAAAATGAGCCCTCCAACCCCTGAAGGGAGATGAGGGTCAATTACTTGAATTCTCAACAGAATCTGGGAAGGACATTGTAGAAGTGATTAAGGCACTGCATGGAGTGCTGGATGTGATGACCGCAGATTTCTTGAACATGATGAATATTTGCAAAGTTTAGTTGGTCTTTCAGGTTGCTTCCTATGAAGTTCCTAGCAAGAATCAGTCACTGGCTACCCTAAGATAAGGAAGAAATTGTCCAGGCCTTAAGGATTTCACAGAAGAAAAGTGAAGACAGGTGTAGAAGCAAATATCTGCAGTGCAGTTCTTCAGGGCAATTTTGAAGAAGTATTTGTCACTGGGCCAATTTTGCTCACATAAGACATTTGGTGGTGTGTGGAAACATTTTTCGTTGTCACAAGGAGTGAGGAGTTTACTACTTACAAATAGTTAACAGAGGCCACGTTGCTGCCAAGCATCCTCTAATGCACAGGACCACTTTCCACATCAAAGAATGATCTCTCTCAAAATCAATACAGGTTGAGCATTCCTAATCCAAAACTCCAAAATCAAAAATGTTCCAAAATCAGAAATGTTTTTGCTGACATGATGCCACAAGTGGACAATTCCATGCCTGACCTCATATGATGGGTTGCAGTCAAAATGCAGGTGCACCATACACAGTTTATTCAACATCCCCAAGGGAAAAAAGATTTTCCCAGCCCCCTTCAGTTTTGATACATCTTTTCCACACATGCCAGACGTGTGTGTCATGTTTCACTGTTAAGCACCTACGTGTGAGTAACTGTAAGAAAATGATAGCTTACTGGTAACATATAAATTCAGAGCTAAGAATGATGGTAATGATAAGCAATCACAAATTGTCCACATGAGTGGCTAAGATAACGTCACCTTTGCTTTCTGATGGTTCACCTTGGTTTTATGCACAAAATCATTTAAAACATTGTATAAAATTACAGTACTTTCAGTGAATATAAAAAACGTAAGTGAATTTTGTGTTCAGACTTGATCCCAACCCCAAGATCTCTCATTATGTATATGCAAATGTTCCCAAATCCACTTTAAAAAATCCAAAATCTGAAATATTTCTGGTTCCATTCATTTTGTGGGTTTTTGTTTGTTTGCTTGCTTGTTTTTAGAGGCAGGGTTTTAACATAGTGGCCAGGCTGACCTCAAACTCCTGGTTTTGAGTCATTAGCCTACCTCGGCCTCCCAAACTGCTGGGATTACAGGCTGAGCCATTGTGCCTCAAGCATTTAGGATAAGGGGAACAACTTGCAATGTCAAGGTCAAGAAACAATGGCTCAGAGGGAGAAGTGAGGAGTTGTCAATACACATAGAGAGGAACGGGTATGCAGCTTCTAAGGGAAATAAGAAACGGTCTAACAGAGGAAGTGATATCCGAGCAGGGTTTTGAGGGAAGAATAAGAAATCCTTATTCTTACAAGGTAAAGAAACGCTTACTATGTCCAGACATGGTGGTTCAAGCCTGTAATTCCAGCACTTTGGGAGGCCAAGGCAGGCGGATCGCTTGAGGCCAGGAGTTCAAGACCAGCCTGGCCAACATTTTAGTAAGACCCCCGTCTCTACTAAAAATACAAAAATTAGCCAGGCCTGGTGGCACCTGCTTGTAATCCCAGCTATTTGGGTGGCTGAGGCAGGAGAATCACTTGCACCTGAGAGGCGGAGGGTGCGGTCAGCGGAGATCACACCACTATGCTCCAGCCTGAGTGACACAGTGAGACAGTCTCAAAAAACAAAAAAAGCTTAATTTATTTTGGAGAAACAATCTGAAATATTTGTAGATAATAAAATGTCTCAATATTGCTGCAAAACAATCCAGTAAGGAGGGTGGTGTGTGAAAGAGCAGAATTTGGCGAGGAGTTGATAATTGTTGAAACTAGTGATTAATACATAGAAGTCCATTATACTTTTAACTTTGATATATGCTTGGAAATTTCCACAATACAGTTTCAAATTGAGGTTTTTTTTCTTTTTATTGTGCCAAAATATACATCACATAAAATTTACCATTTAAACCTTTTTTTGTTAGTTTGTTTTTTTCAGGTTTCTTAGGCTATGGGTGGGGTCATAAAGTTCCCAAGAGTTTGTCTTTTGTGATCAGCTACCAGGCAGGTAGAGAAATACTATCAGGGTGGGGGGGTCAGGGTTAAGTGGGTCTGAGCTCAAACTCTCCTTGGGTAGGGCTTGCTGCAGCCACTGTGGGAGACAGGGGTGCTGGTACTTAGGCCAATGGGGTAACTTTCCAGAGGGGTTTATGGCTGCCTGTCACCAGGGAAGTGGGGGAAAGCTGGCAGCAACAGGCCACACCCAGCTCCCATGCAGTTGGCAAGGCTGGTCTCACTCTCAATGTACCCCATTAACAATGTAAGTTTATCTCCAGGCAGCCTGTGCACAGGACCCAGACCTAACTCCAAGCTTTAAGTTTCACCTGCTAAGAAAGCAAGCATGGCTTTCGGCCATGCCCCTCCCCATCTGTCCTCACTGTTGGCTGCGACTCCTGCTCTCCTTTCTGCAGAAGTTCCCACTTGCCACTGAATTCTGCTCAAGAGAGTTTGTGCTCTGTTAAAGTTATTACAAAATTCAGTTGGAAGCTACTTTCACCCTGTGACCCCTTGCAAATTCCACTTGCTGCCTTTCCCAAGGGCCTCTGTGAGATATAATCAGGGATGGCTTCCATGGGCTCAAGCTGGAGAATGAGAGTGCCTACAAGGCTCTTCTCACTGTTGCTTCTACTTATATTTCACACTAAATCTGTTTCAGGTCTAAGTAAGGCTAAATCCTTCTCCCGTATACTGGACTTTCAGGTTTCCCAGTGGAGACGTGTGTTCAGAGGTAGGTTCCCCCACCTCACACCCTGAGAAATTCAGTTTTTCACCTGTCTCATAGAATTTGCAGCAGCCAACCACCTCTTTCAAGTGATCTATGAATTCTTTTGGTTTTCCTGATACATTCCGTAGTGGTTCCTAGTGCAAAAGTCCATGGTATAAGTTTCCACAAACTGTTCTGTCTGTCCAAGTGGGAGCTGCACATCAGCCTTGTCTGCTACCTGCCATCTTGAATTCTTATCTCTTTCTTAACTATTTTGTAATAATACTTAGATTAAAACACAAACACATTGTACATCTGTGTGAAAGAAAAGAAAACAAAGAAAGAAGAAAAGAAGAAAGAAGAAAGAAAGAAAGAAAGAAAGAAAGAAAGAAGAAAGAATACATACATACATTGGAAAGAAGAAATTATCTGTATTCTTACCCATAGAGCTAATCAAAAGTTTGATGTATGTTATGTATCAAAGCCCATGGGCTGGGTGCCATAGCTCACATCTGTAACCACAGCACTTTGGGAGGTTGAGGCTGGATGATTGCTTGAGCCCAGGAGTTGGAGACTATTCTGGGAAACACAGTTAGACCCTGTTTCTACAAAAAATTTAAGTTAGCGTAATGCACTGCCATGCACCTCTAGTCCCAGCTACTCTGGAGGCTGAGGTGGGAGGATGGCTTGAGCCCAGGAGGTCAAGGCTGCAGTGAACTATGACTGTGCCGCTGCATTCCAGCCAGGGTGACAGAGCAAGACCCTATCTTAAAAATACCAACCAACCAAACAAAAAACAAAGCCCACCAGCCAAAGACCTTAAGAACCATATAATGTTAAAGAAAATTTACTTAGTTTGCTGCAGCAAACAAGAATGAGAACACACCACAGAAACTAAGGGGTGTGTTATTATGAAGGAATTGGGAAGGTCTTATTTGAACATTTGAGCTTGTGTTGGGTGATTCTAAGGAGACCTTAGAAACAGTAGTCAGTTCTGGATTGGGTGCTGTCAGAAGCAGAAGTAATTGGGTGACTGGGTAGATCTTTGATCATTTTTATGTAGGAGGCCAGAGGGCTAAGATGGGGATAGAGATGTCACTAGCAAAGAAGCTGTAATTATTCATATTAGTGATAAGAAGGAGATTCTATCAATTTTCATGACTGCAGGGTGGCCTTGGCTCTGTCTTGCTCCCCTACAGTCACAGAATGGACTTGCCTAATTATTGTTTATATCCTGTGAGAACAGTTTATGTTTCATTGACAAGATTGCAGTCTAGCTGTCAGTAACCACTGTTGTTATCTTTTTACTTTCTCGGTACTTCATTTTACTGTAAGTTGAAGTCAGCCTGCAGGAATATGCTATTCCGTGAAATTCAGACTCATTGCCAAGATTCTATTGATCAGAAGATTATAGAGAGAACATGATGTTTTGTTCAACTAAAGTCAGTATTTCATATTCCTTTTGTTGGAAGATGGGCTGTTGACTTATCTGACATGACAATGGCTCTAAGATATTTACACGTATGGGAGTATCAGCAGAGTCTGCTAAGAGTACCTATTCTCCTAATTTGTTTATTTCCTGGAAATTTTTAGGAATATTAAATATTCCAGAGAAGTCTGAAGAGATGTAAGTACATGATTTTTTTTTTTTTTAAGATAGCACATGTTCCATCTCATGACATCAATATTACATAAGTACTCTGGAATTTATGTTGTTTAAATTGGTAACAGTACCTGTTAAAATCCTTTCCTTTAGGGTCTGATCTCCTCCAGGACCTAAAATCTCCTGGTCTAAGATCATGTAGAAGCTGATTAGGTGGCTGGTAAGACAGTGGCAGTTCACATCTATTGGTGATGAGGCTGAATGGCTTCTCCTGTATTATGATTATATTGAACAGCATTATCAGAATAGATACTGAGAGTATTAACATATTATGGATAGTAAGAGTATTTTTAAAACTCTAAAGCCTTTTTTTCTTTTCTTTTCTTTTCTTTTTTTTGAGTCAGAGTCTCACTGTGTCGTCCAGGCTGGAGTGCAGTGGTGGGATCACAGCTCACTGCAGCCTGGATCTCCTGAGCTCAGAGATCCTCCCACCTCAGCCTCCCAAGTAGCTGGGACCACCAGTGTGCACCACCATGCCTGGTTAACTTTTCTGCTTTTTGTACAGATAGGGTTTTGCCATGCTGCCCAGGTTGGTCTTGAATGCCTGGCCTCAAGCAATGCACATGGCTCGGCCTCCCAAAATGCTGGAATTTCAGGCATGAACCACTGTGCCTGGCCTTAAAGCCTTTAATTTAGTTCATAAAATATATTATGCTAGAAGTGGTGGCTCACACTGTAATCCCAGAAGTTTGGGAGGCCGAGATGGGTGGATCACCTGAGGTCAGGAGTTCGAGATCAGCTTGGCCAACATGGTGAAATCCCGTCCATCCTAAAAATATAAAAATTAGCAAAGCGTGGTGGTAGGCACCTGTAGTCCCAGCTACTTGGGAGACTGAGGCACGAAAATCACTTGAACCTGGGAGGCGGAGGTTATAGTGAGCCAAGACTGTACCACTGCACTCCAGCCTGGGTGACAGAGTGAGACTATGTGTCACACACACACACACACACACACACACACACACACTACATATCATCAGTTGATAAGAATATTTAAGCCTGGAAATATCCAACTAAAGTCCAACTAAAATCTTCTGTGGGCTGTTATTATGCCACCTTTGTTTTATGAATATTTATTTATAATTTTTGTCTCTGCTGCTTAAATCACAATATCGTACAGCCTTTGTACATGAGTATTTGTATGCTTCTTTTAACCTGAGAAGTTCATCACTGAAACATATGTATATAAATACAGTTTACAAAGCTGGGCGTGGTGGTGCATGACTATAATCCTAGAACTTTGGGGTGCCAAGGTGGGTGGATCACCTGAAGTCAGGAGTTACGAGACTAGCCTGGCCAACATGGTGAAACCCCATCTCTACTATAAGTACAAAAATTAGCCAGGTGTGCTGGCATATGCCTGTAATCCTAGCTACTTGGGAGGCTGAGACAGGAGACTCACTTAAACCTGGAAGTGGAGGTTGCAGTGAGCCGAGATCATGCCACTGTATTCCAGCTTGGGTGACAGAGCAAGACTCCATCTCTAAATAAATAAATAAATACTGTTTATTTATATATTATTTAACTTAGACTGAGCTTCTTTTTTAGTTTGTCAGTTTTTTTTTTTTTTAATTCTAAATATGGTAAACATAAGGGATCTTGGAGTTATACTGTTCATCAAGAAGAGTTTGTTAGTCAAATTGCCTTTGAGAAGCAGGTTGCAGAGTAAGAGTTTGAACTCTGGGGCTGAAAAGGAGAAAGTTGACCTACATTGTCTCCAGGCCTCATTCTAGCTCAATGAAGCTATGACTATGGCTACATCTATAAGACATGAAGAAAGGTTAAAACCCATGGAAAACACATTCCTAAATTCTGGAACTTTAAAATGAAAACATCCAGGGTATTTTAGTTCCAACCTCTTGATTTTGAATTACCAAAAGTGTGATCCTGAGCAAGTTATCCTTTTTTGTTGGCTCTCTGAGACAGAGTTTTGCTCTGCCACCCAGGCTGGAGTGCAGTGGTATGATCTCAGCTCACTGCAACCTCAGCCTCCCTGTTCAAACGATTCTCCTGCCTCAGCCTCCCAGGTAGCTGGGATTATAGGTATGCATTCCCACACCAGTTAATTTTTGTATTTTTAGTAGAGACTGGGTTTCACCACGTTAGCCAGGCTGGTCTTGAACTCCTGACCTCAGATGATCCGTCTGCCTTGGCCTCCCAAAGTGCTGAGATTACAGGCTTGAGCCACCATGCCCAGCCATTTTTTTCTTTTTCTTTTTTTTTTTTGAGATGGAGTCTCACTCTGTCACCCAGGCTGGAGTGCAGGGGCATGATCTCAGCTCACTGCAACCTCCACCTCCTGGGTTCAAGTGATTCTCCTGCCTCAGACTCTCTAGTAGCTGGAACTACAAGTATGTGTTACCTTGCCAGACTAATTTTTGTATATTTAGTAGAAATGGGTTTTTGCCATGTTGGCCAGGCTGGTCTCAAACCCGTTATTTAGCTTTTTAAAGCTTCATAGGGGCCAATGCGGTGGCTCATGCCTGTAATCCCAGCACTTTGGGAGGCTGAGGCAAGCTGATCACTTGAAGTCAGGAGTTCGAGACCAGGCTGGACAACATGGTGAAACCCTTTCTCTACTAAAAATACAAAAATCAGCCAGGTGTGGTGGCGTGTGCTTGTAATCCCAGCTACTCGGAAGGGTGAGGCAGAAGAATTGCTTGAACTCAGGAGGCATGGTGAGCTAAGATTGCGCCATTGCACTCCAGCCTGGGTGATAGAGTGAGACTCTGTCTCAATAAATAAATAAGCTTTATAGGGTTGCAAAGATTAACATAACATCTGTAACTTAACATCTGTAAATTATCTGGCATATAGTAAGTGGTGATTACTATGTTAATTACTTTCCCTCTCTTTCTAAACTGCTAAGAATTTATGCTCTACCTAGAGGTATCCCAACTACATCTCAGTCACTCATGATCTCACTAATTGTTTACTTAAGATCCTCTTATACAAGTTTGTTTCATTTAAATGTACTTATATCTTTTTCGCATTTCCTATTTTATTCAGCAAAAATTGATCAAACACTTACGTGCTTCCAGGTACTATGCTATACTCTAACCTACATATATTTACAAATTCTAATTTAAATTCCAGCCAGGCTTAATGGCTTATGCTTATAATCCCAGCACTTTGGGAGGCTGAGGTGGGAGGATTTATTGAGTCCAGGAGTTCAAAGTTCTAGGATTGCAGGTGTCAGCCACCACGTCTGGGCTTAAAAAATTTTTTTTATAGATATGGAGTCTCACTATGTTGTCCAGGATAGTCTTGAACTCTTGACCTCAAGGGTTCACTTCTGCTTCAGCCTCCCAAATTGTTGGCACTACAGGCATGAGCCACTGTGCCAGCTATGATAATATTTTTGAGGTCCATTTGTCTTGTAGCATGCATTATTATTTCATCTCTGTTTATGGCTGAATAATATATTGCAATTTTTTTTTGTTTGAGATGGAGTTTCACTTTGTCACTCAGGCTGGAGTGCACTGGTTCAATCTTGGCTCACTGCAACCTCCCCCTCACTGGTCCAGACAATTCTCCTGCCTCAGCCTCCCGAGTAGCAGGGATTACAGGTGCCTGCCGCCATGCCTGACCAATTTTTTTTTTGTATTTTTAGTGGAGATGGGATTTTACCATATTGTCCAGCTGGTTTTGAACTCTTGACCTCAAGTAATCCTCCCGCCTAGGCCTCCCAAAGTGCTAGGATTACAGGCATGACCACTGCACGTGACCCACACTGTTCTGGTGTATGTTTTGATATAATTGTAGCTTTGAAGTAATTTTTGAAATAAGAAACTGTGACTTCTTCAACTTTTTTCTTTTTCAAGATTGTTTTGATTGTGCATGGTTTCTTTCAATTCCATATGAATATTAACATCAGATTTTCCATTTCTGCATAAGAGGCCATTGGTATTTTAATACGAATTGCATTGAATCTGAAGATTGCTTTGGATAGCACTACCATCTTAAGTATATTAAATCCTCCAATCCATGAACACAGGATATCTTTCTATTTATCTAGATCTTTAATTTATTTCACCAATATTTTGTAATTTTCAGTATACAAGTCTTACATTGCCTTGGTTAAATTTATTCCTCAGTATTTCAGCCTTTTTTTGATGTTATTGTAAATATTATTTTTTTCCTAATGTCATTTTCAAATTGTTTATCAGCGTATCTAAATATAACTTATTTTGTGTGTTGATCTTCTATTCCACAACTTTGCTGAATTTGTTTATTATCTCTAATTTTTATGTGTGGATTCTTTAAAATCTGTATCTAAGATCATATCTTCTGTGAATGGAGATCATTTTACCTCCTCCTTTCCAATTTAGACACAAGATATAAAAACAAGTCATAATAAAAAAAAACAAGTCATAAGTATCTAAAGGTATAAACAGTCAATATTTTGAAAATATAGTTATAAGTAACAATGTCAATAAATGTAGATCTAACAGCCTAGTGCCAAGAGACATGGCACATTCATACACAGAATGTTCTGGGAGCCTGGGGCAGGGACAGCCAAATCAGACTGTGGACCAAGGAAGACAGAAGAGTTGGTGCTATGACTGAGTTACAGAGTGCTAAATCTAGCTGGGGAGAGAGAATACATATATTAAAATGCAAATAACATAAACTAGTAGTATAAGTGCTAAATAAGGTCTTTAAGTTAGTAAATAACACAAGGAAGGAATCTAACATTGGACTGGGTGGTAAGAAAAGAAAGCTGAAATTTAAGGCAGAATTAAGCTGAAATTTTAGGTAGAACTGAGATATAGAGGAAGACAAAGGTAGAGAATGAGAAGAGTGGAAATCTCAGGTGAAGACAATGGGAGATGGGAAGTAGTCTTTGGTGGCTACAGGGCCCATGGAATGGAGTAGTGTTGAAGATATTTTTAAAGACTCAGAATATAGACAGGTTTGACCGGGCTCAGTAGCTCACCTCTGTAATCCCATCACTTTGGGAGGCAGGGACAGGAGGATGGCCGAGCCTGAGAGTTCAAGACCAGCCTGAACAACATGGTGAGGTCCCATCTGTACAAAATAAAATATAAGCTGAGTGTGGTGGCAAGCCTGTAGTCCTAGCTACTTGGCAGGCTGACGTGGGGGGATCACCTGAGTCTGGGAGGTCGAGGCCGCAGTGAGCTGTGATGGTGCCACTGCATTCCAGCCTGGGCAACAGAGTAAGATCTTGTCTCTTAAAAAAAAAAAAGCTAACTTTAACTAAATTAAAGTTAAAAACTAGGCTAAGCAGATTGAATAAACAAGATGTACAATGGAGAAAGGAATGTAGAGATAGGAATAGATATTGGAGTGAAAGGGGAAGGAAGAGTGAACTTCCCCTCTACAACAGTATTTCTGAACCTCAAGCACAAATATACATATTTGGTTCCTACTTGCTACAAGTTCATATTCTTTTTCTGTTTTTGAGAGGGGGTCTTTCTCTGTTGTCCAGGCTGGAGTACAGTGGCACCATCATGGCTCACTGCAGCCTCTGCCTCCCAGGCTCAGATGATCCTCCCACCTCAGCTTCCTGGGACCATAGGCACATGCCACCATGCCTGGCTAATTTTTAAACTTTTAGTAAAGACGGTGTCTCACCATGTTGCCCAGGTTGGTGTCCAACTCCTGGGCTCAAGGAAACTCCTACCTCGGCCTCCCAGAGTTGCTGGGATTATAGACACGAGCCATGCATCTGGCCACAAAGTTCCTGAATGGTGCTTCTCAAAAGATAGTTTAGGAATTCCTATAGTTTCTTTTGTATTTTTCTGGAATTTTCTTGTATTAATATTTAGGGCCAGGCATGGTGGCTCACAACTGTATTCCCAGAACTTTGGGAGGCTGACCCAGAGAAGGATTGTTTGAGCCCAGGAGATAAACACTGCAGTGAGCGTGATTGAGCCACATACTCCATCATGGGCACAAGAGTAAGACCCTGTCTCAAAAAAAAAAAATTAGAATATGACAGTGTATGCATTAGATTAATAATGAGATTTCTGTAATTAATTTTTAAGTATATAAGTATTACATGCACATATTCTTCTTGTAAAAATGAAAACAATATGGACACAATTTAAGGGCTCCAATTCTGATCCTCTCCCTGAGACCAGTATTAATGTGTTGTGTATTCCTCCAAATCTTTGTCATGTGTTTACTTACTTGTGAATCCATATAAACTAAATATCTTTTAACAAGAAGTGGTATACTATACTTTTGATTCTGTAATTAAAAAAAAAAAAAATCCAGTTGGGTAAGATGGCTCACACCTGTAATCCCAGCATTTTGAGAGGTGAAGGTGGGAGGAACTCTTAAGCCCAGGAATTCGAGGCTGCAGTAAGCTGTGATCATGCCACTTAACTCCGGCCCAGGTGAGAGTGAGACCTTGTCTAAAAAACCCCCCAAAAACCCACCCAAACCCCTCCAAATCCACCATATCTTGAATTAATCCATATTTTAAATTGCTGCATGTATTCTGGAATACAGATGTATCTGTGTAGATTGCAACAGTGAATGTTCCAGTTTTTCACTGTTACTGTGTTAGACTGAACATCTAGAATAAGCCTCCTGGTGCAAATATGCTGGTGTTTTTCCAGCACCGACAGCTATTAGTGAAATTGCTAGAAAGGTGTATTTTTATAATTTTTAAGTTTTTATTCATTTTTAATTTTTGTGGGTATATAGGTGTATATGTTTATGGGGTACATGAGATATTTTGGTACAGGCATGGCAATGCCTAATAATCATATTATGCAAAATTGAGTATCTATCCCCTTAAGCATTTACCCTTTGTTGCAAACAATCCAACTGTACTTTTAGTTATTTTAAAATGTACAATTAAATTATTATTGACTATAGTCCCTCCGTTATGCTATCAAGTACTAGGTCCTATTTATATTTAGTCATTTTATTGTTTTTTGTGTGTGCCCCCCTCCCCAACTACCCTTTCGAGCCTCTGGTAACCATCCTATATTCTACCTAGGAAAGTGTATTTTTAAATGTAATTGGTCATGCAAGTAGTCTCTAAAGTGCCTGACCCAATTTATACCAATTTACACGCCTATGTAGAGATCTGTACTCACTGCTTCCCTGACAGAGAGTTTCCTTTGAGGAGGGTTCAGGACTGGCAAACTCCCACCATGCCTCTGAAACTGACCCATGCGTCACGCCCCTGCCCACCTTCCCGGCACTTGTTTCGGCTCCGCCCCTTCCGCTTGGCGGTTCCGCTTCTGGGCCGCGCCTTTTCCCAGGGCTAGCAGCGGGAGGGGCGGGACATGGATCCCTGTGACGTCACTGCCGGCCGGACGCCATCTTGCTGGTTTGCGGCCGGACTTGGATGTAGCGGCGGCCTTGGTGAGAGCGTAAGGAAGGGTGGGGTGAGGGGGCGAGGCCGCGGCTAGGGCGGCGAAACTCTCCTCCCCTCGGCCCCACGGCTTGGGACAGCGTGAACGTGGTGTTGGAGGGATGTCAGCCTTCTCTGAGGCAGCGCTGGAGAAGAAGCTGTCGGAGTTGAGCAACTCGCAGCAGAGCGTGCAGACCTTGTCCCTGTGGCTCATTCACCACCGCAAACACTCGCGGCCCATCGTCACCGTGTGGGAGCGGGAGCTGCGGAAAGGTGAGTCGCCCGCGCTTCTCGGCCGCTCCCCACCACTCGGCCGGTTTACAGGCGCCCCAGGGAACCCAGCTTCTCCAGCGCCCCCGGCTTCCCGGCCTCGGGATGCCAGCGCGTGGTGGTCTGCGGGCTGGAGAAGCTGCGTGCACCGCGCTTCTGCAAAGTCTGGGCTTAGATATTTATTGAATAAAGGAATGAATAATTTTTTAAACTCAGATTAACTTAACACAGAAACATAGCAGGGGCTTGGGACTCCGCACACAATTAGGGCCAGAAATTCAAGTGGTCAGTTATTTATTTATTTTTTTATTCTGTAAGTGATAATGGAGGATACGGGAGGGAAAGGTAGGGAAATGGGAAGAAAAAGATTGGTGTGGGTTTGGGAGTTACTTCCGTCATTTCTACAACGCAGCAACTTATTGTAAAATTAATGGAGGAATAGTTTTAGAAATCTAATGTAAGAAGATGGGTGATTCAGTGGAAAGGACTCAGAATTTTTGTAGACTTTAGAGGATTTCGATAGGGCAAATTTCGTATAAGTTCTGGATTTGCAGATGCCTTACCTGAAAATGAGAGGTTTAGATTAAGTGACCTAAAGTCTTTTCCTGTTCTATGATTATATGCCCTAAGGCAGTGTCTTTATTTTGCAAAACATTTGATAGTGTTCTTGTGAATGAAGTAAACTTTTTGAGATGTCTGTCACTAAAATATTCAGAATCAGTTGACGTATGCAGAGCAACTTTATCTGTAAAAAATTGATAATGCTAGTGTGACTGAAAATAAAAAATTGCATTTGCTTAGTCTGAGTTTGCACTTTAATTCTTAATTCATTGGGTAGAGTGGGCACTCTTCATTATTGTTGTAAACATCCTGATGGATATAATGGTTATTTATCAAGTGTTAAAGGTTTTAACAAACTGTTGTTAATCAAAATAGACTCTTGCTTACTGAACTTTGTGAAAGCTGTATGATGTATTTACATAACAACCAAAATGTGAGCCAAAATGTTGGCTGTACAGAATGGAGATATCTATCCTTTTCTTGTATATTTGCTTGTGGTTATGAAAACGTCACCCATCCTTTAGAAGAAATTTATTTACAGCCCCGTTTTTCAGTTTATGTGTAAGTGTATGTGTATTGGCCCTGAATGAGGAGTTCATCTTCTGTGAGTGGACAGAAAGGTGTGAGAAACACTGATATAAAGGTCTGGAAAGTAGCTGAACTTTGAAAAGTCAGGAATTAACTTTGCTTCTACATTTTACTACATTTCAGAATCAGTAACAGGTTTATCTTGTTTTTTTTTGTTTTTGCAAAGTGCATTTAGAAACACATGTAATCAACATAGGGTTGATACCCAGACTCGCTAAAGAACTATTACAAATCAGTAGAAAAATGGCAATACTCTTTATGGGCATTTCACATGACAAAACCTGAAAGGCCAATAAATGATAATCTTACAAATTAGGAAAAGTAAGCCAGTGAGATACCACTTTATGTTCATCAGTTTGGCAAAATAAAAAGTATGACCTTATCAATAATTGTTGCGGACAAAGAGAAACGGGAACTCTTATACCACTTGGTGGGAATGTAAAACTTTTAACTATTTTGTAGATCTACTAGCAACCTCTGATGAAGTTGGAGGTATATATTAAATATATCCTTTGACCTAGCAGTTTTCTTTCTAGGAATATATTCTAGAAATAAGTATTGTGCTCAAGGAATATGTTTATTGCAGCTTCATAACAACAAAATTGAAAACGAGTTAAACATTCCAGCCTGGGCAACATAGTGAGTCCCTGTCTCTACCAAAAAAAAAAAAAAAAAAAAAAAAAAAAAAAAAAAAAAAAAAAAAAAAAAAAGAAAAGAAACCAAAAAACCATTCCATTAACCTGAGAATGGACAAATAAATTGTGATGTTGATAAAATGTAATACTGTCTAGAAGTTCTCATGAATGAACTAGAGCTGCATGAAACAACATGACTGAATTGAAAAACAAAATCTTGAGCTAAGAAAACAAGGTACAGACCAATAATGCTATGTGGTCAAGTTTGAAAACATGCATAGTAATGATTAACACCATATTAACTCCTAACATAATAGGAGAAAGCTATCTGATACTTAATGTATTTAAGAAAATGTTGGTACAAATGTGGGAAAATAAGATGTGCTTTTAGCAGAGTTTGTAATGTTTCCATATGTTTAAGTATAAGTAGAAAAAGTTAAAGGCACATAGAAAGATGCTTTAGGAGGAGGGGGTTAGTGATGATAGTGTTGACAGTAGTAGTGATGCTGATGAACACACCGCCGCTGCTGCTGCTGCAATTCTCATGTTAGCCTGGGCTACTCTGCCACGGGTTTCCTTTTCTTGTCAGATGACTGCCTTTGCAGGGTGTAGCCTTTGTGCCTGCAGTTTTGCTCATCGACTTCAGGATTCTCGGCTCTTGTAGTTTAAAGATAATGGCAATCACTTACTGAGTACCAGGCATCCTTTTAGTTATTTTACCTTATCTTGAATCACATTTTCTCTGCAGAATAATTATAAAAGGAATTGATCAAACTTGAAAATATACTACAACAAACTAAGGAAAATTAGTTGAACATTTTGTGTTAAGCTAGGCATTCTTTAGTTTCTCAAAGTGTGTAAAGACAAAAATGTGAAAGTGGTAGAAGTTACTGTTCAAAATATAAGAATGAGCTGGGTGCTGTGGCTCATGCCTGTACTCCCAGCCCTTTGGGAGGCTGAGGGAGGTGGATCACCAGAACTCAGGAGTTTGAGACCAGCCTGGCCAACATGGCAAAACCCTATCTCTACAAAAAATACCAAAATTAGCTGATGTGATGGCGTGGCCCTAAGTTACTAAAGAGGCTGAGGTGGGAGGATCACTTGAGCCCAAGACGTTTAGGCTGCAGTGAGCCAGTTGCACCACTGTACTCCAGCCTGGGTGACAGAGCAAGACCCTGTCTCAGAAAACAAACAAACCAAAAAAAGTACAAGAATGAATAGGTAAAATTATATATGTTAGATATGGTAGCCATTCAGTTATGAAGGTTTCCCTTCTTTTCCTACTTTCCATATCTTTATCTCCTTTAAATAAAGAATTTCTGTTTGGAAGGATAAAGCTCAAGGCCTTTATGAAGACCAAAATGACATACAATTTTCCTGATAAATGCAGTAAATTGTAACCAAAAATGTAAGTGACCATTTTGTTTTTTCTTTATTAAGATGTAATTCACATACCACACCATTCATTCATTCAAAGTTTACTTTTAGTGGTTTTTAATATGTTTATAGAATTGTAGAGCTATCACCAGTTTTAGAACATTTTTATTACCCAAAAAGAAACTCCATGCCGTTGAGCTGTTGTCCCCAGTCCTCCATCTCTCTCCCAGCCGTAGGCAACTGCTAATTTGCTTTGCTTCTATAGATTGGACTATTTTTACCATTTCATATAAATAGAATGATACAGTATTTGATCTTTTGTATGTTTTCATTCATGCTGTAACATGGATGAGCCTAGAAAACATGCTAACTAAAAGAAGCCAGTAGCAAAAGACCGCATACTGTTCTTCAGCCCTTTTTGTGGCCATATCATATTCTGTTATATGGATTTACCCATTTATCAGTTGGTAAACATTTGAGTTGTATCCACTTTTTGGCTATTAAAAATAATGCTGCGGTGAGCACTCTTGTACAAGTTTTTTTGTGGATATGTTTTCGTCTTTCTTGGATATTTACTGAGGAGTAGAATTTCTGGGTCATATGGGAATCCTGTGTTCCACCTTTTGAGGATCCACCACATTATTTTCCACAGCGGCTACATGTTTTTAAAATACATTCCTACCAGCAGTGTAATGAGGGTCTAATTTCTCTACATCCTTGCTAATATTTGTTATTTGTCTTTTTGATTATAGCTGGCCTAGTGGGTGTGAAGTGGTATCTCATGGTTTTGAAATGCATTTCCCTGATGACTAATGATGCTGAACCTGTTTTCATGTATTTATTGGCCATTTGGATGTTGTCTAGAGAAATATCTATTCTGCCCAATTTAAAATTTGTCTTTTATTATTGAGTTGTAAGTGTTCCCAATGTATTGTAGATAAAAGTATTGTGTTAGGCCGGGCGCGGTGGCTCACGCCTGTAATCCCAGTACTTTGGGAGGCCTAGGCGGGCAGATCACGAGGTCAAGAGATCGAGACCATCCTGGCCAACATGGTGAAACCCCGTCTCTACTAAAAATACAAAAAATAGCCGGGCATGGTGACACGTGCCTGTGGTACAAGCTACTCGGGCGGCTGAGGCGGAAGAATTGCTTGAACCCAGGAGGCGAAGGTTCCAGTGAGCCGAGATTGCGCCACTGCACTCCAGCCTGGCGACAGAGCAAGACTCTGTCTCAAAAAAAAAAAAAAAAGTATTGTGTTAGATTCACGCTGCACATACTTTCTTCCATTCAGTGGGTCATCTTTTTACTTTCTTAATAGTGTCCTTTGAAGGTGACTCTTTTAAACTGTGAATGTCTCAGTCACTATGAGGCTAAATTATAAAACTTAATGTACACCATTCATTTATATTCATTTCTGTAGAAATCTTGACCATGAGCATGCCTGAACTTAGAAACCAACACTAACATTTGGGCTCTTTTCTATGCACACTGACTGAAAGATCTCTAGAAGAGTTGTAGTAAACAAGGTAGATAGGAGGAATTGTTTGCAGTTGGTGAAGGTCACTGCCCTCCCTAGTCTAGTGATTGTATCCTTTGTACCAGCCTCTTATGTTATATTCGTGTCTTAACAAAACTATAAGTGCCTCAACCCCTTCAAGTATATTAATTCACCCTGTATTTATCAACTGTCTATTACAATGGAAAAGAAAACAAAGTTTATTCCTGCCTTTGGAATGTATAGTCTTGTGGTAAGGGCAACCAGTAACAAAAAAATGGTAAATACAAATTTTGTGTTCTTTGAAGTAGGAAATCTTTAGTTAGAGGGAAATCATCTCTGCAAGATGATGTTTAATAAAAGACCTCTTTGAACAAGTTAGGTGGGGCATGGGCCAACAGCCACTGGGAATATGTGAAAGTGCTGAGGTGATAAATAGCTTTGGATGCAAAGAGCCAAACCTGGAAAATGGTCGGCCTTTGCATGCCTGTTAATTATTTTTCCTAATTTTTTTTTTTTTTTTTTAATGAGACAGTGTCTCACTGTGTTACTGAGGCTGCTCTTGAACTCTTGGGCTCAAGTGATCTTCTTACCTCAGCCTCCTGAGTAGCTGGGACTACAGGTGCACATTACCATGCTGGGCTTATTTTTCCTGGAGTTGGCAACAATTAAAATAATACATTATTTAAAGTTTAGATTTTCCTCCTGTTTGTAATCATTTGTTGAAATCAGCACTTTTTCATCAACAAGCTATGTTATCTTTCAGGGAACGAATTACCATTTTATATTGTGTCATAGGTTGGGGGGTGACATTGGTTGTGAGGTAGATAGAGGGCTCCTTCAGGTTGTTTTCCTATTTCAGTTTTTAGCCTCCATGGCCCCAGCATACTGCCTTTGATGAAAGTTCTTAAATATTTGTTGAATTAACATTTGTATTCACTAATATGGCTTTAAATTTGTAAGATGTGCTAAAATAAGTACTTTAAATTCTTAGCTCTTCTAATTAATTTGGTTTTAGAAAAATGGAGAAGTAAAAGAACATTTTTTATTTGCTTTAAAAATACATAGCAATATAAATCCTAAAAATGAAGAGATTCTATTTTAAATTGACAATTCAGTGGCTTTTATATTGTCTAATACTCTTACCTATTTCTCTTTCAGAGTTAGAATTGAAAAAGTAAGTAGAGAATGTTTGTGCTTTCTAGTTCTTACATTTAAAAGGATTAATGTTGTGGAACTGACATGATGACTTCCATGTAGTCATCTTGCAGCTTCAATAGTTATGGTCTTTTTTTTTTTTTTTTTTTATTTTTAGTTATAGTCTTTCTTAACACCTAAAAAGGTTTCTTAAAATATCATCAAATATTGAGCCAATATTTATTTCCATGATCAATTTACTTTTTAAGCCATTTGTTTGAATCAGGATCCAAGTACATTTATTGCCATTGATACTATGTAAATAAAGTTCCTTTATATCTGTGGGTTCTGTCTGTCTTTTATTTTAAATGTATTCTTTGAAAAAATCAAATTGGTTGTTCCAAAAAGATTCTTTACATTCTAGACCAGGGATTTCTCCTGCTTTTTGGTTTGAGGATCTCTTTACTCTTAAAAATTGAAGATTTCAGCTCTTTTGTTTATGTGGCTTAAATCTATCGGTAGTTACTACATCGGAAATTAAAACATTTTAAAATTTATTTAATAATTATTTGTTTTAAAACTAATGCTAAATTGATTCATGTTAACAAATAATATTTAAACAATTTTTAATTAAGGCTGTGCATGGTGGCACATGCCTGTAGTCCCAGCACTTTGGGAGGCTGAGGCAGGCAGATCACATGAGGCCAGGAGTTTGAGACCAGCCTAACCAACATGGCAAAACCCTGTTTCTACTACAAACTTAAAAATTAGCTGGGCGTGATGGTGCACGTTTGTAATCCCAGCTACTTGGAAAGCTGAGGCCCAAGAATCACTTGAACCTGGGAGGTGGAGGTTGTAGTGAGCCGAGATCGCTCCAAAAAAAAAAAATTTTTTTTTAATTACAAATGGACATGTTGTAATTATACATATTTATGGGATACAGTTTGATGTTTTGATAGATGTGTATGTTGCTCTAATGATCAAATAAGGGTAGTTAGTATCCATTACCTCATGCATTTATAACATAAATAACATTTTTATTTATTTATTTATTTATTTTTTTTTTTTTTGAGACGGAGTTTCGCTCTTGTTACCCAGGCTGGAGTGCAATGGCGCGATCTCGGCTCACCGCAACCTCCGCCT
>NW_016107763.1:24480-46322 GCF_001604975.1 Cebus imitator
ATGTTGACCAGGATGGTCTCGATCCCTTGACCTCGTGATCCACCCGCCTCGGCCTCCCAAAGTGCTGGGATTACAGGCTTGAGCCACCGCGCCCGGCCATAAATAACATTTTTAATGAAAACCAATTATATTTGCTAAAAAATACCAAGGAAAGGAGTGATTATTTTACATTTTTGCAATTTTTTTCTTTTAATTTTATGTCAGATAGTCTTCCAAGCAATTTTTTTTTTCATTTTATTTACTTTTATTTCAGATAGTCTCATTTCTACAAATCTTTATAAGATCTCTCTTAAAAGAAGTCTGCTGAATTCTCATGTCTTTGTCTGCATTTAGTCTTGCTGTATCACATGACCTCTGCAAAACAACACTGTACACTTGTGAGAGAATGAAAGTGAAAAAAGGCAAATAATAGATGAGCATTCTTGTGAAAGTAGTTCTGACTTCATTGACCCCATTGACCCTGGGATCCACAGACTATTGGCTGTGGACCATTTTCTGTAAATTGATAGTTAGATCAAGAGACTAGGATACATTGCTTTGCTGATATATCC
The DNA here is from genome assembly GCF_001604975.1 of Cebus imitator. NCBI lineage: Eukaryota > Metazoa > Chordata > Mammalia > Primates > Cebidae > Cebus > Cebus imitator. The sequence goes on from NW_016107763.1 coordinate 25,032, forward strand.
CTCCAAAGCAGATATATCCCTCTAAAATATTAATTCACCAGAAAACAGAAACTGAATTTATAAAATTTCCCTGTGGCCCATAACATAATTTAATTTAGATTCTTTTTCCTGTGTCTTTTTTTTTTTTAATGTGGATGTTTTTGCAGCTGATTAAACAAATTTTCTCTAAATTTCTTATAAAAATAGCAGTGTGTTCCTACATTAAACAAATATCTGTAATTTTACAGGCTTCTTTTTTTTTCTTGATAAATTTTTCATCCAAAATGTATAAATAGAAGTTTCTTCTGTTGGTTTTCTGGCCAGGTGCAGTGAATCATGCCTGTCCCAGCCAGCACTTTGGGAGGCTGAGGCGGGTGAATTATTTGAGCCCAGGATTTCAAGACCAGCCTGGACAACATGGCGAAACCCTGTCTCTACTAAAAATATAAAAATCAGCGGGGTGTGGTGGTGCATGACTGTAGTCCCAGCTGCTCAGGAGGCTGAGGTAGGAGGATTGCATGAGCCTGGAGGCAGAGGTTACAATGAGCCATGATCTGGCCACTGCACTCCAGCCTGGATAACAGAGCGAGACCCTGTCACCAAAAATAAAAGAAGTTTCTTCTATAAGTTTTCTTTATTCAAGAAATATTTAATGACTTCCTTACTCTTTTAGTGAACAAGAATGGTTGAGCAGATAAAAAGAGCTGTCTTCATGAAGCTTACATATCAGCCAGGCAAGTGGACTCTGCTAAACTAGTAACTGCACAGTAATGAATACAAAGGAGAAATGTAACTGATAACCTGTCCTAGTTTAAGGAATCAGGGAAGGGTCCTTTGATTTAAGATTTGAAGTATATACAGAATTTACTAGGAGCTGTACCAAGAATATAGATAAAAGTTTTAGCTGTTGCTGTAATATTTGAATGTGGTCTTATGGAGAACAACATTATTTGACATTTCAAATAGAACAATTCAGTTTATAAGTCCTTTTTGGAATTAGACAGAATAGTATACATTTAGATAAACTTTAATTAAAAAAAAATTTTTTTTGAGACAGGATTTTACTCTGTCACCCAACCTAGAGTGTAGTGGCATGATCTTGACTCACAGTAACCTCTCACTCCTGAGCTTAAGTGATCCTCCCACTCCAGCCCCTTGAGCACTAGGACTGTAGGTACGCACCACTATGCCTGGCTGATAATTTTTTTCTATTTTTGTAGAGACCGTGTTTGCCATATTACCCAGGCTGGTCTCAAACTCCTGGGCTCAAGAGATCCTCCCATTTTTGCTTCCCAAAGTGCTGGGATTACAGGCATGAGCCATGGAGCCTGGGCTAGATAAACTTTTAATGTTTTTTTTGTTTTTTTTTTTGAGACGGAGTTTCACTCATGTTACCCAGGCTGTAGTGCAATGGCCCGATCTCGGCTCACCGCAACCTCCACCTCCTGGGTTCAGGCAATTCTCCTGCCTCAGCCTCCTGAGTAGCTGGGACTACAGGCACGCGCCACCATGCCCAGCTAATTTTTTGTATTTTTAGTAGAGACGGGGTTTCACCATGTTGACCAGGATGGTCTCGATCTCTTGACCTCGTGATCCACCCGCCTCGGCCTCCCAAAGTGCTGGGATTACAGGCTTGAGCCACCACGCCCGGCCCTTTTAATGTTTTATATCTGAAAATAAGTGACTTAAGATGTGTGTGAAATAAATTTATTTATTTATTTGTTTGTTTGTTTGTTTGTTTGCTTGAGAGAAAGGGTTTGGTGCTGTTGCCCAGGCTGGAGTGTAGTGGCAGATCAGGGTCCACTGCAGCCTCAACCTGCCAGGCTCAAGCAATCTTCTTGAGTAGCTAGGACCACAGGTGCATGCTACCATGCCCAGCTGATTGCTTTTACTTTTTATTTTTGTAGAAACAGGGTCTTGCCATGTTTCTGAGGCTGGTCTCAAACTCCTGGGCTCTGATGATCCTCCTATCTTAGCCTCCCAAAGTGCTGGGATTATAGGTGTCAGCATTGCACCTTGCATGTTTTGATTTTTTTGTTTGTAAAAATGCATTAAGAGGATTATATAGAAAAAAAAAAACAAAAGGATTATAATGATGGATTATTTATTTAGTCCCCTTGCTATCATCTAAGCTTTTTGGTCATAATGGTTCTCTTGCATAACTCTTGGCTGTTCTATTAGTCTTGTTATCCTTTCTGTAGCTTTTTCTTTCTCCTTTCTATCTGTAATAACATAATTTTTTTCTTAACAGAATGGTTTACTATGCTTATGTTGAATGCTTGGATTTTCCAGATGTATTTTTAAAAACCCTCGTTTTAGTAGGTAAGATATACATAATATGAAATTTGAAAGGCAAAAAGGCTGGGCGTGGTGACTCACACCTGTAATCCCAGCATTTTGGAGGCCGAGGTGGGCAGATCACTTGAGGTCAGGGGTTCAAGACCAGCCTAGCCAACATTATGAAACCCGTCTCTACTAAAAGTACAAAAATTAGCTGGGGGTGGTGGCAAGCACCTGTAATCCCAGCTACTTGGGAGCCTGAGGCAGGAGAATTGCTTGAACGTGGGGGTTGGAGGTTGCAGTGAGCCGAGATTGTGCCACTGCATTCTAGCTTGGGAGACAAAGCAAGACTCCCGTCTCAAAAAAAAAAAAAAAAGACAAAAAGGCTGTAAAGAATGATATATATGGCTTCTTTTCATTCCTATTCCCTCCTTACCTATTTCTCTACCCAGAATAAGTCCGTTAACAGTTTAATGACATTGCTTCATTAAAAAAAAAGTCCGCATTGTATTTCATTTTATGAATGTGCCAAAATTTACGTAATTGTTATTCTGTTGATGAACATTTAGGATGTTAGTTTTTTCTATTAAAATTTGTAAATTTGTTTGTTAGTAAATATTCTAGTATATTCTTAATGGTTTCAGGTGATGATTTAAGAAACCTTGATAGGAGTGCTAGACATTAGTGTATCACACCATTTTGTGAAAAGTTCACTTTTACCTCTACCCATTTGAAATGCTACTTTAAGTTTTTCTGTGTATTTGAACATATTTTCAGTCTAATTCTGTTCCATTGATCTGTTCACTCATGTAGCACTGTTATGCTCTTTAGTATGATTTCATGTCTGATAGGACATCCACTCTCTCGGACATGCTTTTTTCCCTTCAGCAGTGTTTCAGCATTTTTTTGTGTATTCTTTCTTTGTTTTTCTGTATAAACTCTAGAGTCAACTTGTTATTTACAAGAACAAATTTTTTGATATTTCTGGAATTATCACTTTAATTTGTTACAGTACCTAGAAGACCGTATACATCTTTATGATGGCAAATCTTAGGCTGAGAACTATGCAAACTTGTTTTAAATGAGTGTTTAATTGTTTAAGTGATTTTCAAACTTATTCAGATGTCACTTCATGATGCTTTATAAAAAACTAAAAAGTATCATGAAATGCACATTTAAGTTTAAAATAATTGTCTAACTTTGTGCTGAATGTATCTTAAGTTGATTCTAGTACATACTAATAGAAGGAAGTATTGAGGGATTAAGTTGCATTATGAAAAAAAGACTTAAAACTGAAAATATCAATTAGTTTTTCTCTAAGTTGGATAGTTTGTATTGATTGATTTTTGTGATGGCACACTTTGGTCCAGTTAAAGGAACATCATTTTGCTTTAGAGTATGGTTTAAAAATACCTTATTAATAGCAAATTATTTTTGTCAAGGACCATATTTTTGCCAAACTATAAAAAAATTCACTTTTCTTAGTTGAATATCATGACATATTATCTTGAATAGCACTTGTGATGGTTAATTTTCTGCGTCAACTTGACTGGGCAACAGAATGCCCAGACATTGAGCCAGCCATTTCTGGGTATGTGTGTGGATGAGATGAACATTTGAATCAGACTGAGTAAAGCACATGCCCTCCCTAATGTAAGTAGGCTCTATCCAGTCAGTTGAAGAGGTAAATAGAACAAAAAGGTTGACTCTTTTGTGAATAAGAGAGACAATCTGCTGACTGCTTTTGAGCTGGGACATTTTTTTTTCTCCTGCCTTTGGACTCAAACTGAAATACTGGCTGCTCCTCCAGGTCTTCAGTTTGCCAGTCTTCAGACTAGAACTATACCATTGGCAGTCCTGGTTCTTAGGCCTTTGAACTTGAACTGGAACTACTCCATTAGCTCCCCTGGGTCTCCAGGCTCTCCTGCAGTCTGAACTGCAGATCTTGAGACTTGTCAGCCTCCAGATTCCCATGTCCAATTTCTTAGAATCAATCAATCAATCAATATTTCTCTTTCTCTGTCCTATTGGTTCTATTTCTTTGGAAAACCCTGAGTGAAAGTAATCTGAGCACTTCATCTAGACTTACTAACATTTTGTTTGTTTATTTATTTATTATTTATTTATTTTGAGATGGTGTCTCGCTCTCTTGCCCAGGCTGGAGTGCAGTGGCACGATTTTGGCTCAGTGGAGCCTCTGCCTTCTGGGTTGAAGTGATTCTCCTGCCTCAGCCTCCTAAGTAGCTGGGATTATAGGCACCTGCCACCACACCTGGCTAATTTTTTCTATTTTTAGTACAGACAGGGTTTCATCATCTTGGCCTCCCAGAGTTCTGGGATTACATGGGCTACCATGCCTGGCCATAGATTTTCTAGCATCTAATCAGTAAATCAACTAGTATGGGTTTGTAATTTGATGGTTTAGATGGTATTTTTACTTTCTGTCATTAATACGCTAATGATTTGATGATGTTTTTCTGTAGTCCCAGTCCCAGTGTCACTGAATGGCATTTCCTAAAACATCTTAAACTCAGTGTGCACAAAGCAGCCCTTTTATGTCATCTTCTCCCATTCCCATTCCTCTTCCCTGTTGCTCTGCCTTTCGTATTTCAGTGAAAAGCATTACTAATCTACTAGTTGCCTAAGCTTAGAATTTCAAGATTGTCTCAACTCCTTTCTTCATACTTTTGTTACCTTCAGCTATTTTTGGTGACATCTCCCTTGCTTTTCCTTTTTCACCCCACTGCCCAGGTTCTCAACTTTTACTAACATTCTTGCAGTAGCCTCCCAGCGGATTTCTTTCTGTCTAATCTCATTCACCTACCAATTGTCCTCCTAAGTCATGTTGACATAGAATTACTGTATGACCCAGTAATTTCATTACTAGGTATATGTTTAAGAGAACTGAAAACAGATATTGAAACAAATACTTTATAAGAATGCTCATAATAGGACTATTCATAGTGACCAAAAGATGGAAACAACCTGCATATCCATCAGCAGATGAATGGATAAAGAAATATGGTATATCCATACACTGGTATATATTCAGCCATAAAAAGGAATGAAGTACTGATACATTCTACAGTGTAGAGGAACCTCAAAGCAAAAGGAGGCAGACACAAAGTCACACATTGTATAATTCCATAATATATGAAATATTTAGAATGGGTAAATTCGTAATACTCCAGGAGAATAGAGTGAAGAGAGGAATGGGAATAACTACTTTATGGGTATGGGGTTGTCTTTGGAGGGGCTGAAAATATTTTGGAACTAGATGGAGGTAATGGTTGTACAACCTTAACAAATGCACTAAAACCCCCTGAATCGTATGCTTTAATGTGGTTAAGTTTATGTTATGTGAGATTCACTTCAGTTTTTAAAATGATGTATCTTGTACTTTAATGTATCTGTGTGCTTTTATATATTTTTTCTTCTATTTTTCCTCTATTCCCTAGTCTCCACATTCTCATACTAACTCCTCTCTACAGGTTTTTATAGGCTCTCCTGGGAAGAATTAATTGTTTACCCACCCATCATCTAGTTCTATTTTTTGAAATGGGTTCTTTAAAAAAAAAAAGTTCAACTTTTAAAATTTAAAATTTCAGTTAATGTCTTAAATTTGAATCAATACCAACTTATCTTTAAGAGCATACAAAAACTCTGTTCCTCTATACCTTGTCTTTCCTTTATGTTACACAAATTACATCTTTATATGTTGTGGGCCTTTTGATAAACTTCTGTTTTATGCATTTGATTTTTAAATTACATAGGAAGCAAAAAGAACTGACTAAAAATACAACAGTATTGGCTTTTATATTTACCTAGGGAGTTACCTTTACCGTTGTTCATTATTTTTTATGGCTCCTGGTTACCATCTAGTATTCTTTAATTTCATCCTGAAGGACTCTCTTTAGGATTTCTTGTAGGTCAGGTTTACTAGAAACAAACTGTCAGCTTTTGTTTAGTTTAAAATGTCTTAATTTCTACTTTAGTTTTGAAGAATTGTTTTGCCAAGTATAAAATCTTGGTTGACAGTTTGCTTTTTCCTGTAAGATGTTAAATACGTTGTTTCACTGTTTTCTGGACTTGTGGTTTCTGATGAGAAATTGGCTTTTAATTTTACGAGGCTCCCTCTTGCTGGTTTCAAGATTCCCATTGTCTTTGTTTTTGATTGTTTGATTATAATGCGTCTTAGTGTGGGTTTCTTTGAGTTTATCTTGCTTGAAGTTTGTTAAGCTTTTTGAATTTGTAGATTCATGTCTTTCTTAAGGTTTTGGAGTTTTCAACCATTACTTAATCATATATGGTTTCTTCATCCTTCTCTCTTGCTTTTCTTCTTGTAACTTCATAATGTGCTTGTTAATTGACAGATCCCTTAGGCTTTGTTTATTTTTCTTCATTCTTTTTCTTTCTGCTCCCCAACTCAATAATTGTAATTGTATTCAAATTAGCTAATTTTCCTTATTCTTGATATTTTCCATGGTGTCATGTACTTTTAACTGTTTTTATAGCATTTATCCATAATAATGTGTTGAGTTTCTTATTACTGGAGGACTGAACTTATTTCTTTATTCCTTCAGAACCTAGCATACAATGGACATAGCTGTGTCAAATGAGTCAATGAATGTTGGAAAGTATAAGGAATCTGAGGGTCTTAGAATTAGAAGGGGTATTAGAGGATATCTGGCTGTTTCTTTTAGAACTAGTGTATGATTTAGGAATTTCTGATATCTTGTGCCAAATAATGAACCCTGAGTTAGTTATTCTTGTTTGAGAAAGACCTGAAAGTTTTCCAGCCTTTTTAGTCTATTATATTGTTCTACTCTTTCCATGCTTAACCATTTTTAGAGCAGTAGTCCTTAGAGTGTGGTCAGCAGACCACTGTGGATCACCAAGACCGTTTTAGGGGATTATATGGGTCCAAAAGGTCAAAATGGTTTTCATAATACTACCAGAGCTCTTTTGTCGTTACTTGCTATGTTGACACACTTCTTGATGATATAAAAGCAAAGGTGAATGAAAACCAGTAGCACCTAATCATTAGTTAAGGCAAACTCATTGCACAATTGTCCATTGCACAACATAGGTCTGACCTTTGTGGGTCCATGAATACATGAATTTTCCTCCTGAAGCAGCAAGACCACCAACTCCCTAAGTTTGAGGGAGGGGGTCAAAAATTATATGCAGGTTTTTTATTGTGCAGTGGGTTGGTGCCTGTAATGCCTGTGTTATTCAAAGGTCAACTGTACTTTTAACACCACACACTCCTAGTTTTAAAAAAAATCAGTTCTACCTAATGTGCACATTAAAAACAGTAAAAATGGCCAATTGTGTTAAATCCTGATTTTTGAGTACATTTTTTTTGTGTGTGCATTTTTTCACTGTGGTAAAACAACAAAAAACATAGCAGGACACAGTGACTTATGCCTGTAATCCCAGCACTGTGGGAGGCCGAGATGGGTGGATCACCTGCGGTCAGGAGTTTGAGACCAGCTTGGCCAACATGGCAAAACCCCATCTCTACTAAAAATACAAAAATTAGCCTGGTGTGGTGGCCCATGCCTGTAATCCCAGCTACTCTGGAAGCGAAGGCAGGAGAATTGCTTGAACCTGGGAGGTGGAGGTTGCAGTGAGCCAAGATCATGCCACTGCACTCCAGCCTGCATGATGGAGCAAGACTCCATCTCAAAAAATAAATAACTAAAAAATAAGTTTGGGTGTGGTGGCTCATGCCTGTAATCCCTACACTTTTGGAAGCTGAAGTGGGTGGATTACATGAGCCCAGGAGTTTGAGACCAGCCTGGGCAACATGGTGAAACCCTGTCTCTACAAAAAAAATACAAGATTAGCTGGGTGCTAATACATGTCTGTAGTCTCAGCTACTCAAGAGACTGAGGTTGGAGGATCCTCGACTCAGGAGGTTGTGGCTGTGGTGAGCCATGATTGTCCCACTGGACTCCAGCCTAGGTGACAAAGACCCTGTTTTATTACATATAACAAGATTTACAATTTTAATCTTTTTTATTGTACAGTCCTTGGCATTAAATGCATTCGGTTATTGTGTAGCACTCATCATTATCTCCAGAACTTTTTTAATTTTCCCATACTGAAACTTTGTATCCATTAAACATTAACTTCCCATTTTCTTCTCCCCCAACAACCCTTTTACTTTCTGTCTCTGTGAATTTGACTATTCTAGGTGTCTCATATAAGTGGAATCATACAGTTTGTTCTTTTGTGACTGGTTTAATTCACTTAGCATAATGTTTTTGAAATACATCTGAGTTGTAGCATGTGTCAGAATATTCTTCCTTTTTAAGACTGAATGATTCTGCTGTATGTATGTACTACATTATATTCATTCATCTGTTGTTGGACACTTGGATTGCTTTCAACTTTTGGCTATTATGAATAATGCTGCTGTTGAACATTGGAATTATGGGTATGCATATATCTGTTTGAGTCGCTCCCTTATTCTTTAGGAGTTTATACTCAGAAGTGGAATTGCTGAATCATGTGATAATTGTATGTATAAATTTTTTAGAAACTGTCATACAGTTTTCTATAGCAGCTGTACCATTTTATATTCTGGCCAGCAATGTGCCAAGGTTCTTACTTGTTTTGACATCCTCACTAACATTTGTTATTTTCTGTTTTGTTTTTTGATAATAGCTATTCTAATGAATGTGAAGTGGTATCTGCTTGTGCTTTTGATGTACAAATCCCTCATGACTAATGATGTTGATCATTGCTTCATGTGCTTATTGACCATCTATATATCTTTTTTGGATAAATGTCTGTTCAAGCACTTTGCCTGTTTTTGAATTGAATTGCTTTTTTGTTGTTGAATTGTAGGCTTTTTTTTTTTTTTTTTAATATATGTATTCTGGCTACTAATCTCTTAGAATTTTAATGATTTGCCAGCCATATATGATTTTCTCCCATTCTTTGGGTTGTCTTTCTACTATGTTGATAGTGTCCTTCAATATACTGAAGACTTAAATTTTGTCAAAGTCCAGTTTATCCTTTTTTGTTGTTGTGCCTGTACTTTTAATGTCTTAGCCAAGACATCATTGCCCAATCTGACATCGTGACGCTTTTCTCTGAGGTTTTTTTCTAAGAACTTTATAGTTTTAGCTCTTACATTTAGTTTTTTGTTTCATTTTGAGTTAATTTTTCTATAAGATACGAACTTTAGGTCAAGGTTCATTTTTTTGCCTGTGGATGTTCAGTTACTTCGGTACCAATTTTTGGAAGGACTATCCCTTTATGATCATTCATTGAATTTCCAGTGTACTTTTGTCAAAAATGGCTTGGGCATATTTGTGTTGGTCTGTTTCTGAGTTCTCTATTTCATTGATTCCTGTACGTGTCTCTCCCTCTCCTCTGCCATTACCACACGTCTTCATTACCATAACTATATAGTAAGTCTTGAAGTGAAGTAAACTGATTTCCTCTCACTGTATTATTTTTCGAAATTGTTTTAACTACAGATAATAAGCCACCATGCCTGCCTTGTTTTTTTTAATTTTTATTTTTGTAGAGATGGGGTCTCACTGTGTTGCCCAGCTTTGGTGACTGCTTTAAGTCTTTGTAAGATCATTTTAACATCTCTACTTTGTGTTGGCATCTATTGATTTTTTTTTCCCCATTCTGTTTCAGATCTTCTGGTTCTTGATATGGGGTGATTTTTTAAAAAAGATTGATACATGGATGTTGGGGGGTTATGTTATGAGACTCTAGGTTTTGTTTTGTTTTGTTTTTGAGATGGGCTCTCACTCTGTCATACAGGCTGGAGTGCAGTAGTACCATCAAGACTCATTGCAGCCTTGACCTCCCAGGCTCAGCAGCCCTTCCACCTCAGCCTCCTGAGTTGCTGGGATTACAGGCATGCATCGCTATGCCCAGCTTTTTGTGTTTTTTGTGAAGATGGCGTTTCACCATGTTGCCCTGGGCTGGTCTTGAACTCCTGAGCTCAATTAATCCACCCATCCTGGCCTCCCATAGCGCTAGGATTACAGGCACGTACCACTGTGCTTAGCCAAGATGGTAGATCTTATTTAATCTTAATTTAACTGGGTATCTCTGACACTGCCCCATCAGGAGATGGAGGTACTCTTCAGTACTGTTGGATGTAAGTGGAAGGAAGTTCTGGCTTTCCAGTAGGTCTCCACAGACACCATAGGAAGGGGAGAAGGAGTATATGGTCCCATTACTGCCGTGCCATGATCAAAGTCCTGTTGTTCCAGTAGGCCTTCTGTGATACAGCCCACTGGGGAGTGTCTCCTTATTGCTGAGTGGGGCTGGAAGTCCAGGTTCCCTACTTTGCCTTCTATGACACTACTCGGGTAGGGATGTTGGGCTCCATATTACAGTATGTGAGGATGGAAGTCTAGGCTTACCGTTTTCTTTGCTGGTATGGGTGTAAGTCCCCCCCTTTTTTTCCATGCAGTTTATTTGTTGAAAAGACTGTGTATGTGGATTTTATTCTGTCTCATTATTCATTTGGCTAATTCAGTCCTCGTGATTCCTAAGGAATATTTTCTTGGTTATATTGTGCATTTCTGTTGCATCACATTAGGAGACACATAATGTCAGGTTATTGACTAATAATAGTTGCTTAGACCCATCATTTCCTCAGGGGTTGCAAAGTTGCAAATGTCTAATTCTTTCAGTCTTTCTTAATTTATTAGGTGTGATAGAGCTTTCAGTCTTTCTGGAAGAATTAGAAATTCTGCATTTACTATTTAGAATTCTTTAATAGTGGTTCTTAGAAGTATTGTTCCCAGGCTGCCAGCATCAGTATCACCTGAGAACTTTCTGAAAATGCAAATTCATAAGTCCTTCTTCAGACAGCAGCCATGTTAACAGTCACCAGTACTCTGTTTTAACAAGCTCTCTTGGTGATTCTGAACCACACTGGAATTTGAATACCTTTTCAACAAGAGCTTGCTTTCATCAGCCTTTGGTTATTCTGAAATACAGTGCATATAGGAAAAGCAGGATAATTTTTCCCTTTGTCAATTGAGTTTTTTGGTGACCTCTATTTCTTAATATACATATTTATTTTTATATTTTTGAGACAGAGTATCCATCTGTCACCCAGGCTGGAGTGCAGTGGTGCGATCTTGGCTCACTGCAACGTCCACCCCCAGGGTTCAAGTGATTTTCATGTCTCAGCTTTCTGAGTAGGTGGAATTACAGGTGTACACCACTATGTCAGGCTAATTTTTATATTTTTAGTAGAGACAGGGTTTCTTCATGTTGCCCAGGCTCATCTTGAACTCATGGCCTCAAGTGATCCACCCACCTCAGCCTCCCAAAGTGCTGTGATTATAGGCATGAGCCACCATGCCTGGCCTATTTTTTTTTTTTTTTTAAGTATCATTGTGAGTTTGTGGATTTTTGTATGTTTGTGTTTCAGACTATTGTTATTATTTTTGATGCCCTTTTGTCAGTGGCAGCCTCTTGGAAGATTGCTTGTGTCCTTTGGATACAATTGCAATAGTTTTTAAATCACTTTTATCTTTTCTAGCATGAAAAGATGCCCTAGGTACATTTTGTGTGTTTCCTGCTTTTATTTTATTTTTTTGATTTGCCAGAGGGTGTGAGACTTGACCTGCTTTTATTTATTTATTTATTTATTTTATTTTTTATATATTTTTGGATACGGAGTCTCGCTCTGTTGTCCAGGATGGAGTGCAGTGGTGTGATCTCAGCTCGCTGTAATCTCCACTTCCTGGGTTCAGGCGATTCTTTTGCCTCAGCCTCCTGAGTAGTTGGGATTACAGGTGTGTACCAGCATGTCTGGCTAGTTTTTGTATTTTTAGTAGAGATGGGGTTTCACCATGTTGGCGAGGTTGGTCTCGAACTCCTGTCCTCTGGTGATCCACCCACCTCAGCCTCCCAAAATGCTGGGATTACAGGTGTGAGATGTGGTGCCTGGCCTTGATCTGCTTTTATTAATGAAATGTTTTTTAGGGACCACAGTATGGGGCTTGGAACTGCTGATTGATTTCAATGTAATTTACATTTAATTACAGTTTACCTTTGAACAATATGGGTTTGAACTTCCCAGGCCACTTCTATGCAAAATTTTTTTTTCAGTAAAAGTTAAATGAGTGTGCTTGCCTTCCCTCCCACCTCCTTCACCCCTCGTCTGCCTCTGATGCTTCTGAGACGGGAAGACCAACCCCTGCTCTTCTCCCTCTTTCTCCTTAGCCTATTCAACGTTAAGATGACGAAGATGAAAATCTTTTTGATGGAAATACTCCATTTAATGAATAATAAATGTTTTCTTTCTATGATTTTCTTAATAACATTTTCTTTTCTCTAGCTTACTTTATTGTCAGATTGCAATATATAGTATATATAACATAGAAAATGTGTTTTATTTATGTTATCAGTAAAGCTTCTGATCAGTGATAATAAAGTTTTTTGGGAGTCAGAAGTCACATGGGTTTTTTACTGCACCAGGGGTTTAGCTCCCTTTACCCCCCCCCATTGTTGAAGGGTCAGCTGTGCTTTAATAATTGTTTCATTGGTAAAATTAGGATTGTTTTGAAGATTAAATGAGATAGAAGTGTGATGTGAATAAATGGGCATGGTGTGTATTCTTCCAGAACTGTTTCAGTTGACAGTGTATTTTATAGTGGTCTGATGGTCCAGGATGATGTTTATTCTCAGAATTTTTATAATTAATTTGTTGCATATAGCGAAATCAAGTTTTTAAAATTATTTTATTTACAAAAATTTCTCAGGAATTTGAATTTCCTTTGGCCTTTTAAAATAGAAAAGATGTTTCTTTGCTTGGACTTAGGTGTTCTTTTGTTCTTTTTTTTTAAATTCTTACAAAATTTTTCTTTTTTCTTTTTTCCTTCCTTATACAAAAATTAACTCAAGATCTTTTGCTCCTCTTAACAAAGCATAGAAACGGGAGAAGCCATGGAAAAATGTACCCGCAGGACAAAGTCAGTTGGTGGAGTACCAAACCAGCACTGTGCAGAATCCCTTTACAGCATGTAGGCTCAGATTAATCATTTAATGTATAATTTATATGTTTCTCTTTTATGATGTATAATTTATATGCTTCTCTTTTATAACTTAATTCTTTGTTGGTAACTCCCCCTACCTACCCCCCGATTCTTAATCTTTCCCCAAGTTATAGTTATTGTTACTGTGTGTGTGTGTGTATAACTTAATACTATGTCTTTGATATTTTCCATATCAGTACATCAACCTCTATTTCAGTTTTAAACAGCTGCAGAGTATTATGTGGATTGTGTAGATGTGCCATGGTTTATTTATTCAATTATTTCTTGATGCTGTCATGAATATCCTTAATGATTTCTTTGTGCATTTATGAGAAACATATCCATAGAATAAACTTTTAGAAGCAAAGTTTGAAGGTCAAAAAGGTATGTGCATTTATGTTTTTTAGTAGATATTACCAAGTTGTTTTTCTGAGAGGTTACACTAATTTGTGATTTAACCACCAGTGTCTGAAGGTATCTAAATTTGGTCATCTCGCTCATACTTTTATCAATTTTAGGTAGTGTCAGACTAATTGGTTACTCTAATTTAATTATTTAACATTTGTGTTTGTTTGTACTTCCTATGCACATGTCTTGACTATTTTTTTTATAGGTTATTGCTTTGTAAGAATTGTAGAGTGAAGGAAGGAAAATGAAAGTAGTTGAACTCAATACATTGGAAAAACATGTGAATAGTTAGAGTGCTAAGGAAGTTTGTCTTTCATAATCTGAATTAAAAGTTGTGGTTTCTGACAGCAGTGTAATTTTACATGTGTTTCTGTCTCTGCTGTGTTGGCTGAGGTTAATGATCGGAAACTAAGTTACTGGGACAAGTAATTAAAGCCACAGGTCTAGACCAAAATGTATTCAGTCAGCATTGATCAAATTAGGAGCTAGCTGTTGCGTTTGATTCTGGTAGATTTGACAGACAATCATTGCTCTCAGTGGAACTTAGTTTAGTTGAGAAGCACTGCACGAAATAAAAATAATTATAGTTAGGGTAAGTGACCAGCCGGGCGCGGTGGCTCAAGCCTGTAATCCCAGCACTTTGGGAGGCCGAGGCAGGTGGATCACGAGGTCAAGAGATTGAGACCATCCTGGTCAACATGGTGAAACCCCGTCTCTACTAAAAATACAAAAAATTAGCTGGGCATGGTGGCGCGTGCCTGTAATCCCAGCTACTCAGGAGGCTGAGGCAGGAGAATTGCCTGAACCCAGGAGGCGGAGGTTGCGGTGAGCCGAGATCGCGCCATTGCACTCCAGCCTGGGTAACAAGAGCGAAACTCCGTCCCAAAAAAAAAAAAAAAGTTAGGGTAAGTGTACCATAGGAATAGTATGGAGTGCTGTGAAAGCATCTCAGAGCTGCCTAACCTATGTGGGTTCGTTGGTCAGGGAAAACTGGAGGAACTCAATAACTGAGGTCTGAAGTGTGGTAGGAGTTGGGGAAGTTGGAGGATAATGTTGGAAGTCAAGAGTAGTGTAGATGGTTGAGACCTCTTTGTGTAAGGCCTTTGGTTCATATTAATGATTTTAAAATGTTGTCTGGAGAACAATAGAAAATCTTCAAAGGCTTGTAAGAATTGACAGGATCAAACCCTGCCGTGTAATTTTAAATGTGAACCTGAACTCGTCCAAGGAGTAGGCTGCCAAAAATCTGAGGCGGCCTGCCAGTAGTACAGGAGCATATCACCTATACTCACTTTTCACCCACCTCCACTGTGGAGAAGCAGCCAGCTGTGTCTGAGTGAACTCTTTGTCCTGTCTGGGACAGGTAGAATTTATTGAAGAATTATCTATTGATTATATACTTTCTGCGGCAAAGATGATGACTAACTTAAAGCAGTTTTTGCCTTACAGTCATCTATCCATCCATAGGAACATGTCTTCCCTACAATGCCACAAGCAGAAGGAAAAGTCTTGAAGTTGTTAGGATCTGTAGGGTTTGGAAACAGGTTCAGAGAACGCACACTCAGGATACAAGTTTATACAGCACAGACCTTTCTTCTTTGCCTCAGAAAATGCTGATTTCCACAAATGTGTGTTTTCAATTTGTTTATTTATTTATTTATTTACTTACTTACTTATTTTTTATAGAGACGGTGTTTCACCATGTTGGCCAGGCTGGTCTCAATCTCCTGAACTTGTGATCCGCCCACCTCACCCTTCCAAAGTGGGGAGCTGGGATTATAGGTGTGACCCACCGCACCCAGCTGTTGCACTACATTTTTTAAATGAATGCCTACATATAAAATTATCTTAGGGTTAAGGAACTGAATTAGATCCATCTCCATGCTTTCCTGAGCTACAAGAAATGGGTTAGTTGGGAGAGAGCATAGTAAGTTGATGAGGTGCCTACTGTGGGGACAGTGATTACTCTAGTAGGACTTAAGACAGCATGAAGATACCAAAGATTCCAGAGAAAAGGCTTCTATGTGATGGAAGGGAAGTTTAGGGCCTTTTAAAGCCAGAGTGTTATTCATACATAAGAGGAAATGCTATATAATTAACTCCTTGATATCAGGAGAGATACATCGGGATTGTTAGTGAAAAATATTAAAAAATTTTTATAAATGGAGCTGGTAGAGGTGATAATTGAGAAAACCTGAAGATCATCCAGCAAGTTAGGAACAGGGTCTTTTTGATTAATTGTTCTAGTATATTTGAGATTATGCAGAAAACCATTGTTCAATTCTCATTTGAATTTCACTCAGCTTCAAGAATACTTCATGTAGTTGTATTCTGCATTAAACTCTCATGTGGAATTCTTTTTCACCTGAAATAGAGCAGTGTTTCTGGTTTACTCTGAAAGACAATTACTATAAAGAACTATTTAACTCTAGAAGGTGTAGTAAATTATTTTTTTGTTAATTGCTTTCTGTTAGAGTAGAGGTACAACAAATAAGAAATTCCAGTTGGAGATTTTGTCAAACAGGGATTTACTGTAAGTGAATAAAAACACTTTTCTTCTGTGTAAGTGCCACTCTCCTAAAAAGCTTAGAAATTTTTAGGAGTGATTAGATGTGGGCAAGGAGGTACCATAGAAAAAAATGAAAGGCAAAATTCCAGTTATCACAACTCTAGTTTTGAATTCTTCTTTCCTTGCCTATTGCAATATTCTTAGTGTTTAGTGTTACCTGCTTCTAGTTTTCCTAATGCACCTGAGGGTTTTTCATTCGCCCCTGCTCCCAAATCTAAAACTTCAATACTTCCCTTTTTGTTTACAAAATGAAGCTGAAACACTTGTTAGCTTGGTATTAGATTAAGTCTTCCCTTCTTTCAAGCTTTATACTTAATTATTCTCTCATACATAATGAACAGTGCATTCATTAGTTCACGAATGGAGCTTCTTTCTGCCAAGGATATTCTTTTCACTAATGCTTCATTGCACATTTACACATATGGCTTAAGTAGGCTTTTATCAACCTGACTGTTGAGTCATTTTTTTATTCCTAGTAGCTAATGCAGTGTCTGAATATAGTAGATACAAAATAATTATTTGTTGAATCAATGAGTGACATGAGAGCTTAATCATTTATAATTATCCTTTAGTTAAATGCATTTATAGTTCCATCCCACTCAAACTTAGAGAATATAATTGTTACACTTAAAATTTGAGGATTTAATATGTATATACTATACAAGCAGAATATACATACAAGCAGAATACATATACAAGCAGAATATATGTAAGCAGAATGACTAGCCTGTAGTCATTCACTTTACCAGGGAAATAAATGAGGATGTCCAGTAATTGTTAATAAATCTTTAATAAATTTTTGTTTCAAAATGACTTTTCCCCTGATTTTCTTCTACAAGATCTGCGGTAATACTCATCCCTCCCATTGATATGTATGTGTATGTATATGTACATGTGCATATATTCATGTGTATATGTGCATGTGTGTGTGCTTGTGTGTGTGTGTGTGTGTGTTTCTTTAATCAATTTCCTGCTGCTGCTTTCCATGTAGAAGATTTCCCCTGAAAAGATGGTTCTTATGTTTATAGATAACACAACAGGATTTTAGCTGTTTATTTATCAGCATTGTCATCTACTGTAGTTTTAAATTCAGTCTTCATAAACACATGGATGATTTAGATTATATTGTTCAGCATGTAAAAATGAGTAGACATATGGTATGTACAGTGTAAGAAAATAGGTAACACTTATCCTACCACTTTCTGTGTGTGTGTGTGTGTGTGTGTGTGTGTTTAGAGATCAATATCTCCTACCACTTTCTACCATTATGAACAACTAAAACTAAATTATGAACTGATTATGAATTAGTGAAACTAGAGATGACATTTTAATCCTTTTACTGACTAAGTCTGTTTCATATTGTTTACCTTATTTACCTAATAGTCCAGACTCTGATTGCTTTTTGAAGCTTGGTAATTATCTTTTAGTGGAATTACTTGTGATATATAACAAATTATATATATATGTGTATATATATATATAATTTATATATATATGTATTATATATATACACATATATATATAATTTGTTATATATCACAAGTAATTCCACTAAAAGATAATTACCAAGCTTCAAAGAACATTTATTACCATACCCTTTCTGGCAGATGTGCTCAACGTTTTAGGTAATTGTATTAGTCCATTCTCACATTGCTATATAGAACTGAGACTGGGTAATTTAGGAAGAAAAGAAATTTAATTGACTCACAGCTCTGCATGGCTGGGGAGGCCTCAGGAAACTTACAGTAATGGCAGAAGGTGAAGGGGAAGCAAGCATGTCTTACCACAGTAAAGCAGGAAGTAGGAAACAGAGCGCACAGGCACTCAATCGCAGGGAAGTGCCACTTTTAAACCCTCGGATCTCCTGAGAGCTCACTCATTATCATGAGAACAGCAAGGGGGAAGCCATCCTCCATGGTTCAGTCACCTCCCTCTAGGCCCCTGCCCAGACATGTGGGGATTACAGTTTGACATGAGATTTGGGTGGGGACACAGTCAACCCATATCATTCCACCCTTAGCCCTTCCCAAATCTCATGTCCTCACATTTCAAAACCAATCACGCTTTCCCAGCAGTCCCCCACAGTCTCAACTCATTCAACTCAAAAGTTCCAGTTCAAAGTTTCATCTGAGACAAGACATGTCCCTCCTGCCTATGAGCCTGTAAAATAAAAAACAAATTAGTTATTTCCAAGATACAATGGGGATATAGGCATTGGGTAAATGCTCCTGTTTCAAAAGGGGAGAAATTGGCCAAAATAAAGAGGGTATAGGCCTCATGCAAGTTTGAAACCCAGCAGGGCAGCCATTAAATCTTAAAGCTCCAAAATCTCCTTTGACTCCATGTCTCACATCCAGGGCACACTGATGCAAGGGGTGGGCTCCCACCACCTTGGGCAGCTCCTTCACTGGCTGGTGTTGACTGCCTGTGGCTTTTCCAGGCATGAATGCAAGCTGTCAGTGGATCTACCATTCTAGTGTATGGAGGCCAGTAGCCCTCTTCTTGAACTTCACTAGGCAGTGCCCCATAGTGGACTGTGTGTGGGAGCTCTAACCCCACATTTCCTGTACACACCTACCTAGTAGAGGTTCTCCATGAGGGCTCCGCCCCTGCAGCAGACTTTTGCCTGGACATTCAGGTGTTTCCGTATGTCCTCTGAAATCTAGGTGGAGGTTCCCAAACCCCAGTTACTGTCTTCTTTGCATCCATAGGCCCGACACCACATGACACCACCAAGGCTGGGGACTTGCACCCTCTGAAGCAATGGCCCAAGCTGTACCCTGGCCCTTTTTAGCCATGGCTAGAGCTGGAGTTGCTGGGATGCAGGGCACCAAGATCTGAGATTGCACAAAGCAGCAAGGCCCTGGGCCTGGCTCAGGAAACTTATTTTTTCCTATTAGGCCTTTGGGCCTGTGATGGGAGGGGCTGCCATGAAGGTCTCTGACATGTCCTAGAGACATTTTCCCCATTGTCTTGAGGATAAACATTTGGCTCTTTGTTACTTGCAAATTTCTGCAGCCCTCCTGAATTTCTCCTCAGAAAATTGGTCTTCTTTTCTATTGAATCCTCAGGCTGCAAATTTTCTAAACTTTTATGCTCTGTTTGCCTTTTAAACATAAGTTCCAATTCCAAACCATATCTTTGTGAATGCACAAAACTGAATACTTTTAAGAGCACCCAAGTCACTTCTTGAATGCTTTGCTGCCTAGAAATTTCTTCCACCAGATACCCTAAATCATCTCTTTCAAGTTCAAAGTTCTGCAGATGTCTAGGGCAGGGGCAAAATGCCACCAGTCTTGTTGATAAAGCATAGTGAGAGTCACCTTTATTCCAGTTTCCAACAAGTTCCTCATCTCCATCTGAGACCACTTCAGCGTGGACTTTGTTCAGTCTACATCACTATCAGCATTTTGGTCAAAGACATTCAACAAGTCTCTAGGAAGTTCCAAACTTTCCCACATCTTCCTGCTGTCTTCTGAGCCCTCCGTACTGTTCCAGTCTCTGCCTATTACTCAGTTCCAGAGTGGCTTCCACATTTTCAGGTATCTTTACAGCAGTGCCCCCCTAGCTGGTACCAATTTACTGTATTAGTCTGTTCTGATGCTGCTATGAAGGAATACCTGAGACTGGGTAATTTATGAAGGAAAGAGGTTTAATTGACTCACAGTTCTGCAGGGCTGGGGAAGCCTCAGGAATCTTACAGTCATGGCAGAAGGGAAAGCAAACAGGCGCTTCTTCATATGGCGGCAGCAAGGAGAAGCACAGAGTGAAGTGGGGGAAGGCCTTTTTTTATAAAACCCTCAGATCTTGTGAGAACTCACTAATGTGAAAACAACATGGAGGTAACTGCCCTCCATGATTCAATTATCTCCCACCTGATCCCTTTAATGACATATGGGGATTCTGGGAACTACAATTTGAGATGAGATTTAGGTGGGGACACAGCCAAACCATGTCACAAGTATATGTTATTTATGATTGTTTCTGTGTTGGTGTAATATATTCATGGAGAGAAGAAATAAATTAAAAAATGAACATTTTAGCAATGTGACCCATCATCTGCCAATTTGTATGGAACTTGCAAACTTCTGCTTGAACAGGAAAGGTTAATTTACTCTGTACTTAGTATGGTTCCTGGTACATGACAAACATTAGATATAATAAATGCTATTTAAATTGAAGGTTTGGAAACAAGTGTTTTTGGAAGGAACCCCATGAGCAACAGAAACAGGAATAACTAGGTCATACCTGTCATTTAGTCTTATATTCTTTGTTGCCAACAGTGGCATTTCTTTGAGGACTTATGAAATCGTTTATTTTCCCTTTCTGTTAACTTTCTGTTTTCCTTTTAATAACAATTTGTAGCTCTGTTATTTTTAAAAATATCAAAATTCATTTGAAATTTTTTTTTGTGATTTTCTTCCGGCATTGCTCACTGTGATTACTGCCACTAAGTATTTGTTGTACATATAGGGATGCATAATTTTAAATGGAAGTAAATTTCTTTCCCTAAAAATTTAGGGAAGGACATAATTTGTGATGAGAATCCTAGGTATTTTTCATACTTTAGCTTGGTTCTACAAGGATAAAAGTGAAAATAGTATCTTGGTATTTGGACCCCATGCTCAGTCACCTAATACAGAATTTGTCCTTTGAAAAACACTGAAAAAAATATTTTTAAATCTTGTAAATTTTTATTTTAGTGTATATTATGAATTCTTTGAAAGATATAACCTATGAATTTAAAAAGTATTTTAGGGCCAGGCTCAGTGGCTCACAGGGATGCCTAGGTGAGAGGGTCACTTGAGCCCAGGAGTTCAAGACCACCCTGGGCTACAAAGTGAGACCTTCTGTCTACAAAAATTTAAAAAAGAACCAGCCAGTCATGGTGGCGTGCACCTGTGGTTCCAGCTACTTGGAAAGCTGAGGCAGAAAGATTGCTTGAGTCCAGTCTGTTGAGGCTACAGTAAGCCTCTAGTCTGGGAGACAGAGAGACCTTGTCTCAAAAGCAAAAAACAAA
>NW_016107763.1:46433-52192 GCF_001604975.1 Cebus imitator
CCGCAACCTCCGCCTCCTGGGTTCAGGCAGTTCTCCTGCCTCAGCCTCCTGAGTAGCTGGGATTACAGGCACGCACCACCATGCCCAGCTAATTTTTTGTATTTTTAGTAGACACAGGGTTTCACCATGTTGACCAGGATGGTCTTGATTTCTTGACCTCGTGATCCACCCACCTCGGCCTCCCAAAGTGCTGGGATTACAGGCGTGAGCCACCGCACCCAGCCCATTTTTTTTGGTGTGGTAATAAATATTTTTTACCATCTTTACCATGTTTTCAGTGTACAGTCCAGTAGTGTTAAGTGCATTGTTGTGTAGCTACTTTACAGAACTGTTCATTTTGCAAAACTGAAACTCTGTACCCATTAATAATTTCCCATTCTCCTCCCATCCCCACAGCCTTTGGCAACCACCCTTCTAGTCTGACTTTCTATGAATTAGATTACCTCCAATAAGTAAAATCATACAGTGGTTTGTCTTTTCATTATTTCACTTGGCGTGATGTCCTCAAGTTTCATCGATATTGTAGTGTGTGTCAGTATTTCCTTCTTTTATAAGGCTGAATAATACTTTGAATACATTGAATAATACTCTGAATATATGGAATGTATGTTCCACATTTTGTTTATTTGTTGATCAGTGGATATTTAGGTTGCTCTTACCTCTTGGCTTATTGTGAATAATAATGCTAACATTGCAAAATATTTTTATTTGGTTGCTGCTTTTTGTTTTGTTTCATTTTGTTTTATCTTTTTCTTCTTTTGAGTTGCTACTTTTGAGTCTAAAAAGGTTAACATGCCGTTTCATTTGTGACAGGAAGCATGGTCTGGTTGTTAAGAGGGATTTGCTTGGCTGTTGCGCTTTTTGGATTCCAATCCTGTCTGATTTCCTTTCTCCTTCTTTCCCTTGGGGCAAATAATGTTTTTGACTTTGTTCAGCTGCCAAGTAGAGAAATAATGGTTCCTTACATTGTTAGAATTAAATGAGATTTATATATGTAAAGTGCTTAGAATAGGGTGTAGCACATATTAAAAGTACAGTCAAAGGAGCCCGTTTATTCAGGTACCCATTCAAAAGTAATGCAGGCAGTCTCCCAATTAATACAAATTTGAGTTTCTAAACTCATTTGACACTGAGAGGGCAAAAACCTGGATTGAATAATACCAGCCAATTTTGTGGGTAGGATTGAGAGGACAGGGATGGGTAAAAAAGAGACAGGACTGAATGTTAGGAAAGGATCCTGACATCTTAACCAGTTGTACTCTGTGGTTTAGCTAACCAGACAAGGAGCCTGAAAACCAGAAGTCGGTCTCTGTTATTACCATCTCTTCTTATCTTTATTCCTCGCCAGGAACTTTCAAAAGTGTGAAAACTGGTAGACAGCAATTTAAACAGACAAACCAGGTTATGTATACAGTGGCACAGCACAGGTTTGTAATGTTTGATCAGTTGTGACTTAGTATGTGAGATGGTTGGGTTTCTAGTTGCCCCCTCAAGAATGATGTGAACTCAGAGGTAACTTTTTAATATGTTGAATGCTTAAGTTTATAAATTGAATACTTAATATCCAGAGGACCACATGTAGCCTGGCCAAGACTTTTGTCTTAAATCCAATAAGATAGCCCACATCAATATAATACTGCATAATTGGTCCAGACCATAAGTTTCCTACACCATTGTAATATGGATAGCACAAGGTATGATGCTTCTGAATGTAATTGTACTACATTGAGTGATTCAAGTTTAATTCTAGTAAAATGTAAGAATAGTATAAAAGATTATATTCAACACTGTTTTCCTTATGTATAATCTTGAGTCATATTCAGTACTACTATGCCGTTTAACATTGTAACCAGTAAAAATGTACCTTGAAATCTTGTCTACCTACTTAGAGAAATGACTACACCCACAGAACATAGTGAGTAGTGGAATATTTTTGTCACAATGAATTCAGTTTAAAATTTATGACCATGTAATCTAAAGAAAGAAACATCCAAACTATGCTCATTTGCCCTTCCTAACATTTAATCTGTTAGCTTGGCAAATATTTATTGCACAAACAAAAAATATGTAATTGATTAAGGGGACATCTCTTGCAACCTGTTTCACATTTCATGCTCTTTTGTTTCACAGTAGCTTAACAATGATTTTGAATTAACGTGGCTATTAAAACAATCCTAAATTCAATGTAGGATTTAGGGTGCCATCTTAATAACGTGACCAATCACCATTTTATTTTAAATGACTATATTTCATATAGTTTATAATAGTTTTACTGAAATTTAATACAGGATAGGGTAATCAAGATGCATTTTTACATAGATATTAGTCGTTCTGGCGAGTTTAGCAGCAGTGACTTTGGTTAGTTTGGTAGTAAAATGAGAGAATAGGGTTGAACTTGATACATGAAGTTTAGTAGGGTTATTTTAGTTCTCAAAGTGCTTAATTCAGATATTGAGAGAGTTTGTCCAAGTGAAGATGTTTTAAGTAGATTTTTAACTTTTTCTTATTTTTCAGCCAAACCAAACAGGAAGCTTACTTTTCTCTACCTAGCCAATGATGTCATACAGAACAGCAAAAGGAAGGGGCCGGAGTTTACAAAAGATTTTGCACCAGTTATAGTGGAGGCTTTTAAGCATGTTTCAAGGTATGATCATTGTTTTGGGTATGAAGTAATCTGTTTTAAATGTACCATATGACCTTTTGCTTAATTTGCCTTAAGCTATTAAAATAAAGAGCAGGGAATATAGTTCTTTGATGCTTTTATTTGAAAAGGCTTCCCTCTAAATGGCATTTGTAAATGTATTAAATGCCTTCTGTGAAGGAAAAATATTTTTTGAACTGTTGCTAAGGTGGGCATTTGGAGTACTTGAATTATAGCTTTCCTTTAAGAGATCAGAATCAACTGCTGTATTGGAATGAACTTCATTAAAAATGAATGAAGGTATTGAATTAAAAATTTGTGTGTTTATAAAGCTGTCAGTCTTGTAACTAATATTTCCATATACACTTAGTACTGTTTCTTTTTTTCTTTCTTTTTCTTTTTTTGAGACAGAGTCTCACTCTGCCCAGGCTGGAGTGCAGTGGTGCAATCTCAGCTCAGTGCAATCTCTGCTGCCCGGGTTCAAGCAATTCTCCTACCTCGACCTCCTGAGTAGCTGGGATTACAGGTGCCTGCCACTGCACCTAGCTAATTTTTGTGTTTTTAGTAGACACAAGGTTTCACCATCTTGGCCAGGCTGGTCTTGAATTCCTGACCTCGTGAGCTACCACATCAGCCGTTTATTCTTTACCTGACCTCTGGGTGGTTTTGTACCCTGCATGTATTTGGTTATTGTCCATGCTTTAATGATTTATAGTTTTATGCTCCAGTCCAGATTTTTTTTTTTTTTTGTTCCAAAGCTGTGTGCCCAATTGCCTTTTGACATTTTTACTTGTATGCAACTCAGACATCTCAGACTTACTGTGTCCAATACGAACTCATTATGTCTTTGCTTGCCGCCATACTTGCTTCTCCCACAGGTTTTATTCTATGAATGACAACTCCATCTATCCAGATGCCTATGCAAGAAATTGTGTTATTTTTAAACACTTCTTTCTCTTTTACTCCACGTATCTTGTATGGTACACATTGACTAAGTTCTTTGGATTTCTTTCCCTTTTAGTTATCATAATGTCTTTTTGGATTAATTGCAATAGCCTTTAGTGTTATTTAATTTCTTTAGAAAACTAGACAGAGAGAGTTGCAGAGCTGGCCATAATACTTCCTTGCCTTTGAGTGGTTCCCATTTGTTTTAGAGATGAAGTCTAAAGTCCTGAGCAAGACTTAAGATGTTCCTTTGTGGCACTGTGTATCTCCCCAGACTCCTGTCTCACATTTATTCCCCACAGGCTGTAGTTTACAGTTTAAACTAAATTAACTTTTTTTAGTTCCTTCTGCTGTAAGGCTTCTATATATGTTGCCTCTCCCTAGAATTCAGTAAAATTTATTGGCTGCCTACTATATGCAGAACCCTGAGTAGTAGTGAACAAGACCAAGTTCTGTTCTGCTGGAGCCTAAATTTCAGTGGATGACAAAGGTAATAAGTAGATAGACAAGTGAATGCATATATATTATAACGTCAGATGACAAATGCTAGCAAGAAATACAAAGCAGGGAAGGAACTAGATGGTGTGAGGGTGCTCAGTTATGTGATGAGATAAAGAACAACTATTTGGAGAACGTAGCATTTGAACAAAGACTTAATGGAAGGGATGAAATGAGCCATTTGACTAGGTGGAAAGGATTCTAGGCAGAATATGTGGCTGAAAAATGAGATAGCTATGTGCTGGGCATGTTTGAGTACCTGAGCAAGAAGATTTGTATGGAAAAAGGTGTTAGGAAGTGTGTACTGGGGGATTGCCAGGAGGCAGAGCATGTGGGTCTTGTGGCCCAGAGTAAGGACTGATTTTATTCTTGATATGATTGGTAGCTCTTGGAGGCTTGAGAGCTGTATAATCTGATTTACGTTATTAGGATGCTTTGTACAGAATAGAGTAAAAGAATAGAGGCTGGGAGATCCGTGAGAAGACTTTAGAAAAATCCAAGCAAGAGATAATAGTGTTTCAGTCTACAACAACAGGGATGAAGAAGGTAGGAAACGGTTGGGAGTAGTCTGTTTTTCATTTCCCCATATGCCCAGTCTTCAGATCTCAAATTAAATACCATTTCCTTAAATACTCTTCCAGATATCTCTTAAACTGGGCCAGGTCTGTCTTAAGCACTTTGTTCTCTTTGGTGATACGTATAAATAACAGCTGCCATAAGCTGCATTTGCATCTCCATATCAAAGATAGTAACAGGATCAATAAATATTTGTTGAATAAATTTAAAACTTACCTATTAGCAGTCTTCTGTAGCCTCATGTCCAGACCTCATTAGGTTAGGAAATCCCTAGTAGCCGGTACTAAAATTTTTACAGCTTAAACTTTTTTTGGTTGTTTAATAACATGTTTGTAAAATGTTTACTAGAAGCAAGCAGTATGTCTTGATGACTTCACTCTTGAACTGCTGGCCACCACAATAGTGGTGCTAAGTAGATATTTGGACAGCTTTTTTCAGAAAATGAATGTCTGATTGTATTTAAAGTTACCATTACCTTTTCAATAGCACTATGCATTTTTACTGTTAATATTTTTCTTTTTCTTTAGTGAAACTGATGAAAGTTGTAAGAAACACCTTGGAAGAGTGTTGTCTATTTGGGAAGAAAGGTCTGTTTATGAAAATGATGTATTAGAACAACTTAAACAAGCTCTGTGTAAGTGTAGAATCCTAATCTCTTATCTTGATCTCTTCATTAAAATGTATTCTTTCATTAAAACTTAAATATTCTTTCATTTCAGATGGCGATAAGAAGCCTAGGAAGCGAACTTATGAACAGATAAAGGTGGATGAAAATGAAAACTGTTCCTCTCTGGGATCTCCAAGTGAACCACCACAGGTAGAAGTTTTACCCTGTTAAACTAGTTAGAAACTTTTACTTTCTGGTGCCACCAAACTTTATTAATTTTGTTTCACTTCTGTAAATTGATTTTTTATTATGCTTTTGGATACAAGAAAGCTACATGAATATCTCTTATTTCCTCATTAACAAATTAATTATGTTAAATGTAATATGTCGTATTTTGTATAGAAATCATATTTTGCATAGAAAGAGGATTTTTAATAGCTAAGTATGGTTACATGTGGTGAGATTTCAAACATTTTTTTTTTTTTTTTTTTT
>NW_016107763.1:52385-79668 GCF_001604975.1 Cebus imitator
GTGATACACCCTCCTCAGCCCCCCAAAGTGCTGGGATTATAGGCGTGAGCCACCGTGCCCGGCCCAGATTCTTTTTAAAATAAAA
This sequence comes from Cebus imitator, assembly GCF_001604975.1. Taxonomy (NCBI): domain Eukaryota; kingdom Metazoa; phylum Chordata; class Mammalia; order Primates; family Cebidae; genus Cebus; species Cebus imitator. The sequence continues at coordinate 52,471 of NW_016107763.1, forward strand.
AGTGACATGCTTATTTTGTTATATTTATATATTTTTGAGATGGAGTTTCACTCTGTCCCCCAGGCTGGAGTGCAGTGGCATGATCTCGGCTCACTGTAGCCTCTGCCTCCAGGGTTCAAGTGATTCTCTTGCCTTGGCCTCCTGAGTTTCTGGGATCACAAATGTGTGCCACCATGCCTGGCTAATTTTTTTATTTAGTAGAGATGGGATTTCACCGTGTTGGCCAGGCTGATTTCGGACTCTTGACCTCAAGCGATCCTCCCACCTTGACCTCCCAAAGTTCTGAGATTATAAGCATGAGCCACTGCATCCGGCCCATATATGATTTAAGTACACTAAAATTTTCATTCTCGGGCATAAACACTGCTACCTTAACTATTTTTGTTTTTAAATATAAAAACTTGTGTTAGAGTGATAAATATGTATTCATACATTTTTCTGTAACTATGTAGAATTTTTTAGACCTATGGAAAAATAAGGTAAGTTAGAATCATTATCTTAATACTTCATGTGCTCTTACATTGGTACAGTATGGCATTCCTTAACCATCAGATGAATTCCATAAAGACTTTTTTTTTAATTAAGTGGGCATCAAGTTTTTAAGTTTCCCCCTTCTATGTTTCAAACATGTAGGAGGGGACAGATAAAGTGTAAAATGAGAAAATGAAGACATAACCATACTCTTAAAACAAGGTGAATGTGTTTTCATGGGCTGGAAATTGTACAAATAACTTCACATGTAAGATAGAATCTGGCTCCTGCTAAACCCTGGTCTAGAAGCAGTCATGGGAGTGCCAGAAATTAGTATCCTTTAGGGTATCAGGAGCTCCCAGTGCTCTTTGGGGTTAACAGGACTGGACCCAAATTCATTGAATAAAACCGGAGGCTGGGAGGAGCTCTATCTCCCATGAAGGGAGCTTGAAAGAAAAATACAATCAATTACTACGTGTAATTGTGTATTTATATCACTCTCAGTACTGGAGAGGCAGATGGAATCAGATCACGGCCAGGACCTGAGTCAACCTACCTGTTGGTTCAGTGTTAGGAACGCTGAAGCCCACTGGTCACTATGAACAAGAGTTTGAAAAGTAATGAGAACATAACATTCGGAACAACCAAACACTAAGATTTATATCGCTTCCTATTTGATAATAACTCATGACAGAAAATTATTTTTGGCCAAGAGCCTCATTGTGATTCCATGAACAGTGTTTTACAACTGAGTTCTAGATAAAGGATCTGGCCTCCTTCCATTCTCCTTGATGAAAGGGTAACCACAGTTGCATATCTTAGGAGTATTTTTAAGTAATCATCTGCCTCTTCTCTAGTACTTGTATAAAATGCAGTTGCTCTTTGTTTTATAATGACAATTTTTTACATTAGTTGCACTGCATAATTATCAGTGGTTCAGCTTTGTGGTCTTCATTTTTTTGTTGTTGTTATTTTTTTCTAAGAATGGCTAAAATCTCTTTGCAGGATCTAGTGAAACTCATTTCATTCTTCTCTGGTAGAGAGCACTAGGCTTAGTGTTGTTTCAGACAACTTTGCTTTCTTACCTGATCCTTGATCAGGCATTGGAAACTTTGAACGTACTCCTGTAGGACTGTGAAGGTGTGATGAGATCAGGTTGTAATTAAAGCATCAATACATTGCCAAGACAATGAAGCCAGATTTCTTGTTAGAACTCCAGGCAATTAGAATTTTCTGAGAATGATTAAAAAATAATAGCTAGTTGGGGTAACATGAAAAACAAGCTTTCTAGTCATTGTTGTTGATCTTAAGCACACACTAATTGTAGAGGGGATATATCTTACAACGAAATTTTTTTTTAAATAACGAAATTTTAAACACTTTTACATGAGTGAGCACACATAAGTTAGTATATTTATTTCATTCATTCCTAAGTATATTTCTTATTTCATTCATTCCTACCACATTTGATCATTTGCTATGTGCTACCATTTTTTTCAAGGGAATAGTTTAAAAATCTTAATATATATACAGAATTACTAATATCCTATATTTTTTAAAGCATAAATATAATTTCCTAGTGTTTCTGAATCTGGTCTTAGAAACTAAAAGAAGAAAGAAAGATGAAAAAGATGGGTTAGAGAATGGAGACTAGTAAAAATAAAATTTAATTGTTTCTCTTTGGAATAACTTTATAGACATTATGAATCATGAAGTCACCAGCAAAGAATTGCTCTTCCCTCCTAATTATAGCTTGTAATAAACAGTGAAAGTAAAATATTTTAATGATAAAATAATTTGAATACTGGTTAAACAATTTATAAATATTAGTCATCAAGTTATGGAAGTTTGAAATATTTTAATAATCTTATTAATGAGCTGTAGTGTAGTTGAAGATACCATATTTGAACATATTCCAGAACTACATTTCTCTTGGGCTTTAATTATAGCATTTAGAAATGGAATCTGGCAGACTCTTCTGTGTTGTAGTAGATAATTTATAACCCTTTTCCCCTAATATCCAATTTAATACTAAAAAATTATCATGTATAATGATAATGTAATGAATATATCATGCATAAAACTTGTATTCTCTAGGTTGAAGTTATAGCCTACCTTCTCTTTTACCACTGATGTATTTGCCTTATAAATCACTTACTTACCTCATTTTAATACTCAGTTATCTTTACACTCTGTTTCCACCACTGGAGTAAGCTCTTCAAGGTCTAGGGCCATGACTTGTTTATATTTTCAACACCTAACATAGTATAGCTTCCTTTTTTCTTAATACATAAAAGAAATTGTCTTCAAAAGCAGTTTTTATTGGAAACTTTGTACTAGTAAATAGCCCATAGGGATGAAAGAATATGAAATAAATTTAAAGTCTTTTGTACTTGTTTAAGCCTAATTTATTTTGGTTCTGAAGTTGTGTACTTTTTAGACTCTAGATCTCGTTAGAGCATTACAAGATCTAGAAAATGCAGCCTCAGGTGATGCAGCAGTTCATCAGAGGATAGCTTCTTTACCTGTTGAAGTTCAAGAAGTATCTCTATTAGATAAAATAACAGGTAAGAAAAGAAAATGTGATCCAGAATCTTTTTGGGAGTTGGGATGAGAGAACAGTATATGTCATTGTTTTTGTTGTATAATATTTTATTATCCTGTGCTTTTCTTAGATAAAGAATCTGGAGAAAGGCTTTCCAAAATGGTAGAGGATGCATGTATGTTGCTGGCAGATTACAATGGCAGATTGGCAGCAGAAATAGATGATAGAAAGCAACTCACTCGAATGTTAGCAGATTTTCTTCGTTGTCAAAAGGAAGCCCTTGCAGAGAAAGAGCATAAATTGGAAGTGCGTAACCTTTTTCTTCTTTAGTGCTTATTTATTTAATTTACTTTTTGTTAGGAATTTTAAAATATTTTAATCTATGTGGACATTTTGCATTTTTTTAACATAGACCTTTTTAGGCAGTAGTCCAGGTAAGTTTCTCGTTGTATTAATGGGTTTTCTTTTACTTGAGCCAGATTAACCTTGCAAGTAAACTTAGAAATTTGGAATTCGCAAAATAGGTTGAATTTTTAAATTATTCTTGTGAAATTCCATGCAATTGTAATTTATTTTATCAACTTGACCCTTGTCTATGACAGAAATAATAGGAAAATAGCAGGTGGCATAAAGTTTGGTGTTAATTGCAGTCAATTGTAGTAGGATTTATTTAATTTCTGTTTCGAGAATATGTAGTCTTTTAGGTATATCATTGAGTCTTTAAATTACTTCCTTAATTCCACCCACCAATACATGTTCCCAGCCCCACTGCCCGCTCACAACCGTAGGTAGAAATTCAGTGCTCCTGTAAATTAAGTAATAATTAATACTGCCTATGAGAAATCTGGGAGTTCAGGAGCTAATAAAAAGAAACATGCTCGTGTTTCCTTTGATTAGAGTAGCAGCTGTTAGGGATACATGAGCCAGATTTTGTTTTATGTAAAAGAATCTTTTAGTTGATGAGTTCTTGTTTAAATTGTATTGCTTGTGGCAATTTCTTACTGTAATAATATGTGGGAGAATTTCTAATTTGAATTCCTGTATTTACAGAAAACTCACTGTAAATTTGTAGGAATGTCATGGTACTACCCCAATAAGTTATTTTTATTCGTATTTAGTTCTTGATTCATCAGTCTGTAAGTGTGCCAAAAATGGTGCTTAGATTAGATGAGAGCGGCTACTTAGTTCTTCCTACCTCAGATTCCCAGCTCTCAAGTTAGCGCTACCCCCTTTCAATTTACTCCTTCTCTGCTGATGTAAATACCCTCAGATGATGCTCTGCCTTTGAAGAGGTTGCCCACTTCTACGTGGAAAGGAAAAGATGTTTTTTTTAAAAAAAGATCAATTTGATAATTAACTTGCCAGTATTTCACCTTGTGTTGAAAGCTCAATCTTAAACATACTGTTACTTGTTTTATTGTCCACAGAATGAAGGGTAAGTAATGTCATACTGTTTTTGTCTCTAATCTTTTAGTATGGTTTCTTTAACTTCTATCAAGCTTCTGTTGCAGATATTGGACATGGGCGTATCTTCTAACGATGTCATCACCATTAGCATATTTTTCCTGCTAAAAATAAATATCAAACTCTGAAGCCTGTATTGTCTCATGTTTTTGAAAATTGAAGAGAAGACTGTAACTTTATTCTGCTTTCTACTTTCTCACTTAGGATGATGGTCATTTGTCACTGTTTACAAACATAGAATTTATATTTGAAGTGTAACTCTAGAAGGTAGATCAGATGCCACCCCCCATAATCCCATCTTTCCCCACTGCCTTCCAGCCTGATTTCATAGTTAATAGTCGTAGATTATGAGGCTGATGATAATAATGTTTACATTTATCATGTGTCAGGTACTATTCTAGGCACTTGACATAACTCATTTAATCTTCTATAGCAGGATGTATTGTCCACATTTTATAGATGCAGAACTGAGGCACAGTGAGATTAAGTAACTTGCCTAAGGTCACAAAGAGCTAGTGAGTTGTTTGGAACCCAGAGAATCTGCCTCCAAAGCCAGTGCATTTCATCAAAAAGATGTATTTGCTTCCTGTTTTTACTTAAAGAAATGTAAGGTTACAGCAAATGCTAAAGTCTTATTTCTCCATCTTTTTCTGCCCCCTCTCTCCTCAGAGGGAATCACTGTCTTGAAATAAAGCATTCTAGGAACTTTTTTTGTTGTTCTTCTGCATTACCTGGATTTTATCATGTTATAAAGAAGAAATCACCTCGATTAACATGTTCAACTGTTTTTTTTTAACAATTAAAAAAAGTCTTTACAAGTACAGAAATAAACTTGGAAGTTATTCCACAGAACTCTTTGTAAATTATCACTTAGAACTAAGTTATTCCTTTGCCAGAAGATGTGGAAATGATTTGAGATATTTAGACTTTTTTGTACCAAGTAGGTGGTATCACTTCAAAGTTGAGACTGAGAGGTGAAGATTTATGTTTTCTAAATCAGCTGTGATATTATCAGATAATTCTCATCTATTATGTATCTTTGAACATTAACTGTAATTGACCAGATATTGATGTGTCATTAGTTGCTGCTTTTTTGTCAGTTCAGGAATTGGCTATTTCATATTTCTTAAGGAAGCCACTATTAAAGCAGGTGTAATGAATGAAAACATGAAGTTGTTTAAAATTTGTGTTTTAAGAAATCATTAATCATTATTTTTGAAACTTCTGACTATAGTTGGTCATTAAGCAGAAGCAGATAACTGTTGGGTTGGGTGTGGTGGTTCATGCCTGTAATCTCAGCACTTTGGGAGGCTGAGCTGGGTGAATCACTTGAGGTCAGGAGTTCAAAACTAGCCTGGCTGACATGGTGAAACTCCCATTTCTACTAAAAATAAATAAATAAATAAATTAGCTGGGTGTGGTGGTAGGTGCCTGTAGTCCCAGCTACTCGGGAAGCTGAGACAGGAGGATCACTTGAACCTGAGAGATGGAGGTTGCAGTGAGCTAACATCACACCACTGCCCTCCAGACTGGGTGACAGAGCGAGACCCCCTCCCCCCCTCGCACACAGCAGATAACTGCTAAAATAGACTATTAATAAATTTAGTTTGTATTTATAATATTTCAGGGATTGCTGTAGGAATCATTTCACCATTCAGAAGTCGAAAGTATGGCATAAACCATCTTTTCAGTTAGCTTATTATCTTAGAAGACATGAATAGGAAAATTAAAATGACATTTTGATTTTGACATTGTTTCCTGGTACATATAAAAGTTATGTTTACACTTTGCTGTTGTCTAAGCATGTATTAGGATTACTTCTAAAAATGTACATATCTTAGTTAAAAATACTTCATTGCTAAAAAATATTAATAATCATCTGAGCCTTCTGTTAGTCATTCTCTTTGCTGGTGGAGGGTCTTGCCTCAATGTTGATGGCTGCTGACTAGGGTGGTGATTGCTGAAGGGTGGGGTGGCCGTGGCAATTTATTAACACAGTGATAAAGTTTGCTGCCATCAATTGACTTCCTTCTTGAAAGATTTCTATGTAGGATGCAGTACATTTGATAACATTTTGCTTACAGTAGAACTTCTTTCAGAATTGGAATCAATTTTCTTAAGCCCTGCTACTACTTTGTCAAGTAAATCCTTTGTTGTCATTTTATCTCCACTGGGAGTAGATTCCATCTCAAGAAACCACTCTTTGCTTATCCATAAGAAGCAACTCCTCATCAACAAGTTTTATGAGATTGGAGCAATTCAGTCATATCTTCAGGCTCCACTTCTGAGTCTCGTTTTCTCGCTATTTGCAGCAGATCCACAGTTATTTCCACCACTGAAGTCTTAAACCCCTCAAAGTCAGCCATGATAATTGGAATAAACTTCTCCCAAACTCCTGTTAATGTTAATATTTTATCTCCTCCCATGAATCATGAATGTTGTTAATGTCATCTAGAATTGTGAATCATTTTCTGGAAGTTTTCAGTTTACTTTGCCCATATTCATCACAGGAATCACTATCTATGGCAGCTATATATCCTTATGACATGTATTTCTCCAGTAGACTTGAAAGTCAAAATTACTCCTTAATCTGTAAGCAGGAGAACACATGTGCTAGCAGGCATGAACACTAGTCACATTGTACATCTTCATCAGAGCTCTTGGGTGACCAGGTGTGTTGTTGGCGAATAGTAATTTATTATTATTGTTATTTTGGAGACTGGCTCTTGTTCTGTTGTTCAGGCTGGAGCAGTCATACAATCACAGCTCATTGTAAACTCGAACTCATAGGTGCAAGTTACCTTCCTGCTTCAGCCTCCAGGTAGCTAGGACTGCAGGTGTGTGCCACCATGCCTGGCTAATTTTCAGTGTTTCGTATAGAAGAGTTCTCGCTATGTTGCCCAGGCTAGACTTGAACTCTTGGGTCAAGCAGTCCTCCCACCTTGGCCTCCCAAAGTGCTGTGGCTACACATGGGAACCACTACATCTGGCCAATAGTGATATTTTGAAAGGAGTGTTTTTCTGAGCAGCAGATCTAAACAGTGGACTTAAAATATTCAGTAAACTGTGGTGTAAATAGATGTATTGTCATCCATACTTGTTTCATTTATAGAGCACAGGCAGAGTAAATTTAACGTAGTTAATTCTTAAGGACTTTAGAATTTTCAGAATGGTAAATGAACATTGGCCTCTACTTAAAGTCATCAGCTACTCTAGCTCCTAATGAGAGTCAGCTTGTTGAATCTTTGAAGTCAGGCATTGATTTCTCTCTAGCTATGAAAGCCCCAGAGTGCATCTTCTTCCAGTATCAGGCTCTTTTCTCTACATGGAAAATCTGTTGTTTAGTGTAGCCACCATCACTAGTCACCTTAGCTAGATCCTCTGGATAACTTGCTACATACTTGCTGCTTCATTTTGCAGTTTAAAGTTATGGAGATGGCTTCTTTCCATAAACCCCAATAAACCAACTTCTGCTATTTCAGACTTTCCTTCTGTAGCTTCCTTACCTCTCTCAGGCTTCATAGAATTGAAGAGTTCAGGTCTTGCTCTGGATTAGGCTTTGGTTTAAGGGAACTTGGCTGGTTTGATCTTCTATCCAGACTACTAAAACTTTCTACATATCACCAGTAAGGCTGTTTAGCTTTCTTATTATTTGTGTGTACACCAGAATAGCCTCCCTCCCTGCTTTTTGAGATATGATGTCACTTTTGCCCGGGCTTGAGTGCAGTGGCATAATCACAGCTCACTGCAACCTCCTGGGCTCTAGCAATCCTTCTACCTCAGCCTCCTGAGTAGCTGGAAATACAGGCATGTGACACCATGCCTGGCTAATTTTTAAATTTTTTGTAGAGACATTGTCTCACTATGTTGCCCAGGCTGGTCTTGACCTCTTGGAGTCAGTCCTCTTGCCTCGGCCTCCCAAAGTGCTAAGATTACAGGTATGAGCCACCACGCCCAGCCTGGAGTGGCAATTTTAGTTTCCTTCAAGAACTTTGCCTTTGCATTCACAACTTGGGTTATTGGTGCAAATGGCCTAACTTTTGGACTGTCTTGGCTTTTGACATGCCTTCCTCACTAAGCTTAATCACTTACAGCTTTTGATTTAAAGTGAGACAGCTGTGATTCTTTCACTTGAACACTTAGAGGCCATTGTAGGATTCTTAATTGGGCCAATTCCAGTATTGTCTCAGCAAATAGGGAGAGGGAGAGAGACAGGGACAGCCGGTCATTGGAGCAGTGAGAACACAGCCAGCATGTATCGATTAAGTTTGCTGTCTTAAATCACTGATCACAGATTACCATAATGCATAATAGAAAGTTTGAAATAGCATGAGAAATACCAAAATTTGACAGACAGGTGACCACATGCTGTTGGGAAAATGGTGCCTGTAGACTTGTTTAGGGCAGGGTTGCCATAAACTCAGCTTTTAAGAAAACAGTATCTTGAAAATGCATTAAAAGGAAGCATGGTAAAACGAGGTATGCCTGTATTTGATTTAAATGTAGAATTTGATAAGATGCCATTCTGTGGATGTTACAAAGAAGCATGTTACTGGTTTGTTGATTTATATTTTTGAGGTCTAAGTATCATTGTGTAAAATACTTCATGTTTAATTCAGTGTTTTCAGGGATTGTGTAGTCTTTCACTTGATGATACAAGTAATCTCTTTTCATCATAAGGAAATAGCTATGTAAGCAAAAGACAGCCTGTTTATTGGCTCTGTATTTTTTATCCTTTTCTGTAATACATTGTATGCGTCTTACATGTCATTGTTTTTATGGTTGTCTCAATTTATTTAACTGCTCTGTTCTTTGTGATTTTTTTTTTTTAATAGACAGGACCTCTGTCATCCACACTGAAGTACAGTGGCACAATCATAGCTCACTATAACCTCACACCCCTCCTGCCTCAGCCTCCCAAGTAGCTAGTACTATAAGCGTTCACCCTGCCTGGCTAATTTTTTATTTTTTGCAGAGATGAGGTCTTGCTGTGTTGCCTAAACTATTTTTATTGCTTTTATATTCTAAACAGAATTTCAGTGAACATCTCTTTGGTTAACTTTTTGCTCACGTATATTGATATCATTAATTCTTCTGATAAATTTCTAAAGAAGAAATTGCTGATTCATGTTAAAAACTTGATTCTTGTTACCAGTTTGACTTTTAGTAAGATTCTACTAGGTCATTGTCTTCTTGATGATTTCTGAATACTATTTGTAAGTCTTCTTTCCTAAGCTATTCATTTTCTCCAGAGGAAAACACCCCAAATTTGCTGGTTAGATAACATAGGACATCTGTTTTTAGGACAGTGCTTTACCTCTTAGCTCTGTGATTTGGGTCCCTAAATGCTCAAACTTGTTTGCTCAGTTTCTTATCTTCCATCTTTTGGTTCTGTGGGATAAGGGTTTTGTCAGATTCATGTAAAGAGCTTTAGTCGATCCTTATTGTCAACCTTAAGACTCATCATTACATTTCAGGGAGCCTGGTACTTCAAAGTCCTGAACTTATGCAGAATTCCTTAGGATGAGTTGCATTACTTGTGGTCATTATTCCCTGTTACCGTTGTCCCCATCTACCAACAGATTCTTTAATTTTTTTTTCATATGGAGTCTGTGTCACCCAGGCTGGAGTGTGGTGGCGCAGTCTTGGCTCATTGCAACCTCTGCCTCCTGGGTTCAAGCAATTCTCCTGCCTCAGCCTTCCCAGTAGCTGGGATTACAGGTGCGTACCACCATGCCTAGGTAATTTTTATGTTTTTAGTGGAGATAGGGTTTTGCCTTGTTGGCCAGGCTCATCTTGAACTCCTGACCTCAGGTGATCCACCTACTTCAGCCTCCCAAAGTGCTGGGATTACAGGCATGAGCCACCACACCTGATCTTCCAACAGGTTTTTGCCATCTTTGTGCTGTGGCCTACTTTCCTATGTCCTTGTGGATTTCTGCCTGTGTAAATTGCTTTATTATTTTAGTGACTTATTGGGAGGGAGCAGATAAACGTCAGTTTGCTCTATCATATAAATGGAAGACTTTTTATGTCTTAAGTAGACTAATATATGTGTTTCACAACTGCTGCCAAACCACCGCTGTCTTAAGTGGTTGTCATGTTACCTGGGTTGTTAACAGATGATCTTCCTGCTCTCATATCTCCTTACATCACTGCAACCATATGGATCTTTTAAGAAATCAGGTCCCATCACATCCCTCTTTAGAAATTCATTAATGCTCTCCATTACACTTTTGGATCTTATTTTGAACTCATAGAGACACCATTTAACCTCATCTTGTATCAGCTCCTTAGCGTGCATTTTGTTCTTCAGGCATATGAAGTGTGTTCTAAAATCAGAGTTTTTGCTTTGCTGAATGTTAACAAAGAGGGACTGCAATGCCCTTGCTTCCTGCTATTTCCTTAGCTGATTCTTTTTCCACTCAGGTTTATATTTCTGTGTCATGACTCCAGAGAGTCCTTCAATCTTTTCTTATGGTTCCACCTACCCATTCCCCTGGCCTCCTCTTCCCAACTGTATTACATGGTCATTTTGGTTTTTGTTTTTCTTCTATACTATTTCTATTAACACTTTTTTATATACTTAGTTTTCATGTGCACCTGCCGCAAGAATGTGAGTTTCACAAGATGAAGAGTTTTGTTTTGTTCTTCATGTTTATTTTCATATCCTCAATGCTTAGAGCAGTTTCTTTCTCCTGGTGGGGACTCAGATGTTTGTGTTAAGTGAATGAATGCCACTAGAAATATAATTTGCAAGAGATATATATTTTAAATTGGTAACTTATTTGTAACTAAATCAGAAGAGAATGATACTTTAATAAATAAAAATGATTGGAAGACACTTGAGGGTTTTGAATACAACTATGTCCAACATAATTGGTTAAATCATTTTAGCAGAGTCCAGACTTAAAAAGCCTTAAGTGGACTATGGGTTCAAGGCATGCAGTTTGTAGAGCTGCAGTTGAGCATTTTGAACAAAGGAGTAAATGATCATTTTGAAGTTGTAAAATTGTTTTACCAGCTTGCGTTTTTTCCCTTCCGTAGGAGAATAACACTGAAAATATGTGAGAATAACATGAATAAGAAATGACCAATAGTAACCCATGGCATTGCATAAGTACTAAATTTGTAAAGAGTAATAGTGCCACCTAGTGGAAGAGCTGGAGCTACAAAGGAAATTAGAGTCCTTAAGCCAGGTTTTACATTAAAGTATGTAACAGGAATTTACACTCTATTGCCCTTTGTGCCTGTTCACTCATTCATGGAATGGAAATGTAATACTAATATCTGTCAAGAGAGGCGTAATGGTTAAATACAATGATGCATGTAGGCAGTTACATTTGCCTGAGACAAAGGAAGTCCTTAATAAACTGATAACAAAAACTACATTTTGTTGTTACTGTATCAGTTCTTACAAGTGAGATGAGATTAAAAAGTAGTTTGGAGCCACATTGTGAGGACACTTGAAAGTCAGGCCCAGAAGAGTGTGGTAACAGGCCAAAGGGAAGAGAGGAGTGGTGGTATTGGCGGTGTCTGAAAATGGTTATAGTTGCTTAGTGGATTAAATTGGAGAGTAGATTCCCTACTCCCCAGTAGGGAGAACAGATGCAACTTAATTAGAAAAATGTATGTGCTGAGCAGTATAAGCAGTGGGTGGTAGCAGTGAAGTTCGTGTGTGTGTGTGTGTGTGTGTGTGTGTGTATTTTGAGACAGGGTCTCACTCTGTGGCCCAGGTTGGAGCGCAGTGACAGAACCATGACTCACAAACCCTCAACCTTCCAGGGCTCAAGTGATCAGTCTTCAGAGTAGCTGGGACTACAGGCGAGTGCCACAATGCCCGACTGATTTTTGTCGTTTTTGTAGAGACAGTGTTTCATCATGTTGCCCAGGCTGGTCTCGAACTGCTGGGCTCAGGTAATCCACCTACCTCAGCCTCCCAAATTGCTGGTCTTATAGACATGAGCCACCACACCTGGCTGAAGTTTTTGTTTTGTTTTTTTAATTGCAAAAGTACTGCATGCTTATCTCAGTTAAAAAACCATTGATAAGCACAAGCAGATACCACCTAAAATTTTTATCACCTATTAAATAACCTTTGACAAGATATGGAAGGATAGAATCAGACTATACATGCCATTTTATATAGTGTCTTATTGCACATTTACTATAAACATTTTCATGTGATTATAAATCTAAATTATAAAGCTAATAGATTATAAATCTCTTAGCTAATAATAGCTAAATTATATTGTTCTACAGAAGTAATATTTGTTTAACCAGCTAACTATTTAGCATTTGTATTTCTTCCAGTTCCTTGCTATTGGAAAACATTGCTTTAAACCACCTTTTGGCATTTATGTTACTTCTAGTTTCTTGATACTGAAAACATTGCTCTGAATCACACTTCAGCTAAGTTTGGCTTATCTGTGATAGTCTTCTCATAAATTCCTAGAAGTAAAAGAAAAAGCAATAAGCAGATATGGTTTTCATGTTTGAGTTAGTTACAGGTTTTTTGTTTTGTTTTGAGATGGAGTCTTGCACTGTCGCCAGGCTGAAGTGCAGTGGCGTGATCTTGGTTCACTGCAGCCTCTGCCTCCCAGGTTCAAGTGATTCCCCTGCGTTAGCCTCTTGAGTGACTGGGACTACAGGCGCACACCACCATGCCTGGCTCAATTTTTTTTTTTTTTTTTTTTTTTTTTTTAATTTTAGTGGAGACGGGGTTTCACTGTGTTGGCCAGGATGGTCTCTATCTCCTGACCTGGTGATCCGCCCGCCTGGCCCCCCAAAGTGCCAGGATTATAGGCGTGAGCCACCACACCCAGCCAGTTAACAGTTTAAGAAAACAAAATGATATTCTTTGTAGTGACATGGGGTTGTGGAAATGGGAACTCTTACATGTTGTTGATGTAAATTCATTTGGTCCAACCTGTGGTGGACAGTTTGGTAATAAGTATCAGAAGCTTTTATTTTACATAATTTTCTTCTCTTTGCCTTGTATCAGATTACTTAGATTTGTGTAGTGATCTAAAAGGCTAATTAGCCGACCAAATTCTGGATGCAATCTTTCATTTTACTGTATTCCCTGTTTGTGACTGGCTTACCTCCTTAGCATAATGCCCTATAGGTTCATCCAATATGTAGTATGTGTCAAAATTACCTTCCTTTTTAAGGCCGAATAATAATCCATTGAATGTATACACTGCATATTTTCATTTGTCCATGGATAGATACTTGGAATGTATATTGAATGTTCAGAATCTTCACACTGCTCATCTTTAGTTTTGCCTCACTTTTCTCATTTTCCTTCACGATTTCCTATGGTTTTGTTGTTGTTGCTATTTTTTGTTGAACTCTGCTTGTCTAATGTTAGGAGTGCAGATTGTTTTGTCAGATTTTTGTGGTCTCTGTTGAAGAAAGGGATTTATCATTGTGTTTACTTGGCTAGTTCACAGATTCTACAACTCAGGTCAAGTCAAGAAAGAATCAGGAGTCAGAGGTGTTAGTGCCAGAGTTTGCTGAGTCAGCCCAGATGTGACTGGGACCTTGCCTCTGTTTTTGCCAGTACACCAGCCCCACCATCCAATTATTCTGGTATTGTACTCCCTGAATTCTCCTGTATCTCTGGAAACCACAGCAGTCACAACTGTCCCTTTTAAAATGATTTGGAGTAATGACTAAAATATTTGCACCTCCAGAGCTTGGCATAGTCTGCAGGAATGTTTGGACCTATTTAATGTAAATGCAAAATACTGATTAGTCTACGAATAAACATTAATGAATTTTACATTTTTAATCTTTAAGTAGAGACTATTTAAACAAATTTCTGTAAATGCAGTAGTCCCCTGCTTATCTGTAGGGCGTGTGTTCCAAGACCCACAGTGAATGCCTGAAACTTCAGATGTTACTGAACCTTATATACTATATACATTCATGTGTCTCTTAACAATGGAATACATTCTGAGAAATGCATTGTTATGCATTTTGTCGTTGTGTGAACATTGCAGCATGAACTTACACAAACCTAGATGGTGTAACCTACCCACTAAGGCTTTATGGTATAGCCTGTTGCTTCTAGGCTACAAACCTATAGAGCATGTTACTGTAGTGAATACTGTGGGCAGTTGTAATACACTAAGTATTTGTGTATCTAATAATGCCTTCTGGTATACCTCCTGAAGGACCTGAGGCCATTTTATAGTTAACTTTTTTTTAATAGCGTATATTTTAACAATTAAAAGTTTAGTAAATACATAAACCAGAAACAAGTCATTTATTTTCATTATCAAATATATACTGTACATAATTGTATGTACTGTACTGTACTGTACTTTTATACAATTGGTATGGCTATCACCACAAACATGTGAGGAATGCATTGTGATATGTTAGGATGGCTACACTAGGTGATAGGAATGGTCACTAGGTGATAGGAATTTTTTAGCTCCAGTATAATCTTATGGGATCACTGTCATATATGCAGTCCATTCTTGGCCAAAATGTAATACAATGCATGACTGTACTATTGTTTCTGTACAGTCATACTGTATAGAGCGGGAAGCATATATAGCACGCCGGATTAAGGGATGATTTTGTCCTGGGTGGAATGGACAAAAGATGTAATTATGTAAGATGTAATTACGCTACTCAGAACAGCATACAATTTAAAACTTAGGAACTGTTTATTTCTAAAACTTTTCATGTAATATTTTTGGACCAAGATTGACTTGAGGTAACTGAAATCACGGAAGGTGAAATTGTAGACAAGGGTGGACTGTTATAAAATCTTTACTATGGCAAAAATAGTTGCTGACATTTATTTTTGCTGCATGTAGCTATTACTTCTAGGCTCTGAGCTTTTTTGTTTGTGGAAGGTGCACATTTTTGGCAGTGTGGCATTGGCATTTTTTGCTTGTGTTAATTTTGGGACTATCTCAAACCTCTCTTTTGTAACATCTGCCATTGTTAATCTTGGAGTTGTTCATCAGGTTCTTACGTAATTAGTTTTAAAATATATGTGTCTTTTTTTATCTTGTTGAACCAATGTTTTAGCTTGTCGAGTTTTTAACAAACATGACTTTTGTCATTTCTTATTTTGGCTCTGTTGGCTTTGTTTCTTCTGCTAATTTCTTAAGGATGTATTTTAAGTTACAGGAAAAAAAAAGTATTTTTACATGTTGAAGATGTAAGTACAGAAAAGAGGCCAGGGGTTATTAACTTTTCCTGGTTGACTTTGGTCTTAAATGAGTAAACATTTGGAGGGGCAGGTTAGCTTTGTGGTAAAGAGCAGGGACCCTGGAGCAGGATTGCCTAGGTTTCAGTTCTGCTTCAGCACTTTGTAGCTCAGTGACATTCGACAACACATTTGACCTCTGTTTCCTTGTCTGCAAAATAAGGATAATAATTGTACCTACTTTATATGGTTATTATGGGATTTAAGTGAGTTGAGTGCTTAAAACTGTGCTGCACATACAGTAAATACCTCGGAAGTTTTAGACCCCAACAAAAAAACCTTGGAGATTTTCTAGCTAGCGTATCACTAGCATTTAACCAGTGAATTATGTAGTTTTATGGGGATACTCTGGAGTTGTCAGGTATCTGTAACATTTTTATTTCTATAGCACAGTGGTCCTTCCAAAGAGGAAGTGTTTGTTTGCTAGTTATAGTCTTAGTATCTCAGTGTTTGCAACCAGGTTCCTAAGTTCTTTTAAACAATATGTTCCGTCATTTTTTTGAGATTCTGGCTTATCTGAATCAAGCCTCCTTGTTTGCTGTTTATGAAGTCTATATCTTTTCAACTGGAGGTAGAGTATTTGCTGTTTGCCCTTTTGGCAATTCTTCATGATTTCTGGAAGCAGTTGTTTTAGAAATCAAGTTGATGCAAAGTGTTTTCTCCTCCTTACATTCCCCCACCCACCAGTATTCTCAACTATGATTGATGAAGTTAGGACACCTGGATTTAATTAAATAGGCGTTTGCATTTCCTTGCCTGATTTAGATTTTTACTCTCTTTTGTAGAGAAAAACAAAAGACATTGACGTCCTGCCCTTCTATTTTAAGATAATAGACTGAGTTGCAGCTTTTGTTTTGTTTTGTTTTGTTTTGTTTTGAGACAGGGTCTCATTTTGTTTGTTGCCCAGGCTGGAGTGCAGTGGCATGATCAGAGCGCACTGAAATCTTGAACTCCTGGCCTCAAGCAATCCTCCCACCTTAGCTTCCCAAGAAGCTAGAACTATAGGTAAACACTACCACACCTGACCAATCTTTTTTTTAGTTTTATTTTTTATTTTTCTTTTTGTAGAGACAAGGTCTTGCTATGTTGCCCAGGCTTGTCTCAAGCTCCTGAGCTCAAGCAATCCATCCACGTTGGCCTCACAAAGGTTCAGGGATTACAGGCGTGTGCCACCAGGTCTGACCATCTGTAGCTTTACTGTCCTGGAACTTATAGAAAGAGAATATATGTTTGAATATAATAAAGAATTATATAAAACAGTATATTCTGTCTTTATCATATTAAATAGGTAAAATTTATTTATCATTATATAGTATAGGACATTCATATAATGATGTGTGTCAGTATATTTTACATAACTATGTTAAATGTCTTATATTAACTGTAAAGATAGATATAATGAAGGGAGAGGAATGAAATGGAGATGGGAATGAAATGGGTAGAGATGAAATGGAGAGACGGATGAAATGCAGGGGTTGAGAGGGTGCACTGTGGAGTTGAAGAGCTGCACTGTACACTAAGCAGCCACTAGCCACATGTACTGTTTAACTCAATCAGAATTAAGAATTAAGATTCAGTTTCTCAGTAGCAATAGGCACATTTCAAGTGCTCACTAGCGACATGTGGGTATTGACTACCATGTTGGGTAATGCAGATAAGGAATATTTCCATTGTCACAGTAAGTTCCGTTCATAATGGTTGATAAAGATTGCCAAAAAGATGGTATTGATGAAGTAAATAGAGATACAGGAAATAAAGAAATTATAATATATATGTAATACCTCTGCTCTAAAAAGAAATGCCGTGGGTGCCCCAGAATAGGCAGTATTCATAGAAGACGGAATACAGCATTGAATTGAAGAAATATTTCACATCCTAGCATGTACTGTTGTAAAGGTGGAAGCATTTACACAAACGTTCCATGCCAGAAGTGGGACACACAGTGACTTCATTGCAGTGGAAACAATCAGGCAGGTAAACCCCTCTATATCCTCTTTCTTGGGCTAGTAGCAATGGCGAGGAGTCTGCCTATGTTGGAGCTTGGAACAGAAGAAGGACAGTGTCTTCTCCAGGCTGACGAGGGCCAGGAATGATTGAGATAATTGATATGGAAAACCAGTTGCTGGGATAATCCATGTTGAATCATTTCCACCTTACTGACAGCCCAAGTTGGTTATTCCTACAGTCTGTAGTTCAGTAAAGATGGTTGAACCACTAAGGATTTTGGAAAGACAGTACGTAAGAGGGTAAGCTCAAAGGAAAGAACTTTACCCTAGGAAATAGTTAATACAAAAATCAATTCTATTAATGTAAAGTAACTGCTGAAAATGCCTGAACACCTGGAGTTTCCTGTCTCTGCTTTCATCCCCAGTTAGTATCCATCAGAAAACAGGGTGTCCTTACAGCCGTGTAATGAGATTATCTTCACTTCTGATCAGCAAAGGAGTGTTTGGGAATTCTAGGCAGGTAAGCAAGGAAACAACTTAGGTAACAGCATCAAAGCCATAATGGCTGTGAAGTGAGAGGAGATGAGAGTGGAACAAGTGAGATATTTTGTGAGATTTTGGAAAACTGGAATTGTGCTGTTGCAGTTTAAACTTGATGTAGTAAGTGGTGCTCTACTGTTGCACATAATGCATTCCTAAAAAATGTATGAAAATAAGTCATAACAAAATTTCAGTATCAATATGCCATGAGAGGCAGTTATTTTTTTCCTACAGAGATTTTTAAAGTTTTATATATGTATTTTGAGACAGGGTCTTGCTGTGTCACCTAGGCTANTTTTTTTTTTTTTTTTTTTTTTTTTTTTAATTTTAGTGGAGACGGGGTTTCACTGTGTTGGCCAGGATGGTCTCTATCTCCTGACCTGGTGATCCGCCCGCCTGGCCCCCCAAAGTGCCAGGATTATAGGCGTGAGCCACCACACCCAGCCAGTTAACAGTTTAAGAAAACAAAATGATATTCTTTGTAGTGACATGGGGTTGTGGAAATGGGAACTCTTACATGTTGTTGATGTAAATTCATTTGGTCCAACCTGTGGTGGACAGTTTGGTAATAAGTATCAGAAGCTTTTATTTTACATAATTTTCTTCTCTTTGCCTTGTATCAGATTACTTAGATTTGTGTAGTGATCTAAAAGGCTAATTAGCCGACCAAATTCTGGATGCAATCTTTCATTTTACTGTATTCCCTGTTTGTGACTGGCTTACCTCCTTAGCATAATGCCCTATAGGTTCATCCAATATGTAGTATGTGTCAAAATTACCTTCCTTTTTAAGGCCGAATAATAATCCATTGAATGTATACACTGCATATTTTCATTTGTCCATGGATAGATACTTGGAATGTATATTGAATGTTCAGAATCTTCACACTGCTCATCTTTAGTTTTGCCTCACTTTTCTCATTTTCCTTCACGATTTCCTATGGTTTTGTTGTTGTTGCTATTTTTTGTTGAACTCTGCTTGTCTAATGTTAGGAGTGCAGATTGTTTTGTCAGATTTTTGTGGTCTCTGTTGAAGAAAGGGATTTATCATTGTGTTTACTTGGCTAGTTCACAGATTCTACAACTCAGGTCAAGTCAAGAAAGAATCAGGAGTCAGAGGTGTTAGTGCCAGAGTTTGCTGAGTCAGCCCAGATGTGACTGGGACCTTGCCTCTGTTTTTGCCAGTACACCAGCCCCACCATCCAATTATTCTGGTATTGTACTCCCTGAATTCTCCTGTATCTCTGGAAACCACAGCAGTCACAACTGTCCCTTTTAAAATGATTTGGAGTAATGACTAAAATATTTGCACCTCCAGAGCTTGGCATAGTCTGCAGGAATGTTTGGACCTATTTAATGTAAATGCAAAATACTGATTAGTCTACGAATAAACATTAATGAATTTTACATTTTTAATCTTTAAGTAGAGACTATTTAAACAAATTTCTGTAAATGCAGTAGTCCCCTGCTTATCTGTAGGGCGTGTGTTCCAAGACCCACAGTGAATGCCTGAAACTTCAGATGTTACTGAACCTTATATACTATATACATTCATGTGTCTCTTAACAATGGAATACATTCTGAGAAATGCATTGTTATGCATTTTGTCGTTGTGTGAACATTGCAGCATGAACTTACACAAACCTAGATGGTGTAACCTACCCACTAAGGCTTTATGGTATAGCCTGTTGCTTCTAGGCTACAAACCTATAGAGCATGTTACTGTAGTGAATACTGTGGGCAGTTGTAATACACTAAGTATTTGTGTATCTAATAATGCCTTCTGGTATACCTCCTGAAGGACCTGAGGCCATTTTATAGTTAACTTTTTTTTAATAGCGTATATTTTAACAATTAAAAGTTTAGTAAATACATAAACCAGAAACAAGTCATTTATTTTCATTATCAAATATATACTGTACATAATTGTATGTACTGTACTGTACTGTACTTTTATACAATTGGTATGGCTATCACCACAAACATGTGAGGAATGCATTGTGATATGTTAGGATGGCTACACTAGGTGATAGGAATGGTCACTAGGTGATAGGAATTTTTTAGCTCCAGTATAATCTTATGGGATCACTGTCATATATGCAGTCCATTCTTGGCCAAAATGTAATACAATGCATGACTGTACTATTGTTTCTGTACAGTCATACTGTATAGAGCGGGAAGCATATATAGCACGCCGGATTAAGGGATGATTTTGTCCTGGGTGGAATGGACAAAAGATGTAATTATGTAAGATGTAATTACGCTACTCAGAACAGCATACAATTTAAAACTTAGGAACTGTTTATTTCTAAAACTTTTCATGTAATATTTTTGGACCAAGATTGACTTGAGGTAACTGAAATCACGGAAGGTGAAATTGTAGACAAGGGTGGACTGTTATAAAATCTTTACTATGGCAAAAATAGTTGCTGACATTTATTTTTGCTGCATGTAGCTATTACTTCTAGGCTCTGAGCTTTTTTGTTTGTGGAAGGTGCACATTTTTGGCAGTGTGGCATTGGCATTTTTTGCTTGTGTTAATTTTGGGACTATCTCAAACCTCTCTTTTGTAACATCTGCCATTGTTAATCTTGGAGTTGTTCATCAGGTTCTTACGTAATTAGTTTTAAAATATATGTGTCTTTTTTTATCTTGTTGAACCAATGTTTTAGCTTGTCGAGTTTTTAACAAACATGACTTTTGTCATTTCTTATTTTGGCTCTGTTGGCTTTGTTTCTTCTGCTAATTTCTTAAGGATGTATTTTAAGTTACAGGAAAAAAAAAGTATTTTTACATGTTGAAGATGTAAGTACAGAAAAGAGGCCAGGGGTTATTAACTTTTCCTGGTTGACTTTGGTCTTAAATGAGTAAACATTTGGAGGGGCAGGTTAGCTTTGTGGTAAAGAGCAGGGACCCTGGAGCAGGATTGCCTAGGTTTCAGTTCTGCTTCAGCACTTTGTAGCTCAGTGACATTCGACAACACATTTGACCTCTGTTTCCTTGTCTGCAAAATAAGGATAATAATTGTACCTACTTTATATGGTTATTATGGGATTTAAGTGAGTTGAGTGCTTAAAACTGTGCTGCACATACAGTAAATACCTCGGAAGTTTTAGACCCCAACAAAAAAACCTTGGAGATTTTCTAGCTAGCGTATCACTAGCATTTAACCAGTGAATTATGTAGTTTTATGGGGATACTCTGGAGTTGTCAGGTATCTGTAACATTTTTATTTCTATAGCACAGTGGTCCTTCCAAAGAGGAAGTGTTTGTTTGCTAGTTATAGTCTTAGTATCTCAGTGTTTGCAACCAGGTTCCTAAGTTCTTTTAAACAATATGTTCCGTCATTTTTTTGAGATTCTGGCTTATCTGAATCAAGCCTCCTTGTTTGCTGTTTATGAAGTCTATATCTTTTCAACTGGAGGTAGAGTATTTGCTGTTTGCCCTTTTGGCAATTCTTCATGATTTCTGGAAGCAGTTGTTTTAGAAATCAAGTTGATGCAAAGTGTTTTCTCCTCCTTACATTCCCCCACCCACCAGTATTCTCAACTATGATTGATGAAGTTAGGACACCTGGATTTAATTAAATAGGCGTTTGCATTTCCTTGCCTGATTTAGATTTTTACTCTCTTTTGTAGAGAAAAACAAAAGACATTGACGTCCTGCCCTTCTATTTTAAGATAATAGACTGAGTTGCAGCTTTTGTTTTGTTTTGTTTTGTTTTGTTTTGAGACAGGGTCTCATTTTGTTTGTTGCCCAGGCTGGAGTGCAGTGGCATGATCAGAGCGCACTGAAATCTTGAACTCCTGGCCTCAAGCAATCCTCCCACCTTAGCTTCCCAAGAAGCTAGAACTATAGGTAAACACTACCACACCTGACCAATCTTTTTTTTAGTTTTATTTTTTATTTTTCTTTTTGTAGAGACAAGGTCTTGCTATGTTGCCCAGGCTTGTCTCAAGCTCCTGAGCTCAAGCAATCCATCCACGTTGGCCTCACAAAGGTTCAGGGATTACAGGCGTGTGCCACCAGGTCTGACCATCTGTAGCTTTACTGTCCTGGAACTTATAGAAAGAGAATATATGTTTGAATATAATAAAGAATTATATAAAACAGTATATTCTGTCTTTATCATATTAAATAGGTAAAATTTATTTATCATTATATAGTATAGGACATTCATATAATGATGTGTGTCAGTATATTTTACATAACTATGTTAAATGTCTTATATTAACTGTAAAGATAGATATAATGAAGGGAGAGGAATGAAATGGAGATGGGAATGAAATGGGTAGAGATGAAATGGAGAGACGGATGAAATGCAGGGGTTGAGAGGGTGCACTGTGGAGTTGAAGAGCTGCACTGTACACTAAGCAGCCACTAGCCACATGTACTGTTTAACTCAATCAGAATTAAGAATTAAGATTCAGTTTCTCAGTAGCAATAGGCACATTTCAAGTGCTCACTAGCGACATGTGGGTATTGACTACCATGTTGGGTAATGCAGATAAGGAATATTTCCATTGTCACAGTAAGTTCCGTTCATAATGGTTGATAAAGATTGCCAAAAAGATGGTATTGATGAAGTAAATAGAGATACAGGAAATAAAGAAATTATAATATATATGTAATACCTCTGCTCTAAAAAGAAATGCCGTGGGTGCCCCAGAATAGGCAGTATTCATAGAAGACGGAATACAGCATTGAATTGAAGAAATATTTCACATCCTAGCATGTACTGTTGTAAAGGTGGAAGCATTTACACAAACGTTCCATGCCAGAAGTGGGACACACAGTGACTTCATTGCAGTGGAAACAATCAGGCAGGTAAACCCCTCTATATCCTCTTTCTTGGGCTAGTAGCAATGGCGAGGAGTCTGCCTATGTTGGAGCTTGGAACAGAAGAAGGACAGTGTCTTCTCCAGGCTGACGAGGGCCAGGAATGATTGAGATAATTGATATGGAAAACCAGTTGCTGGGATAATCCATGTTGAATCATTTCCACCTTACTGACAGCCCAAGTTGGTTATTCCTACAGTCTGTAGTTCAGTAAAGATGGTTGAACCACTAAGGATTTTGGAAAGACAGTACGTAAGAGGGTAAGCTCAAAGGAAAGAACTTTACCCTAGGAAATAGTTAATACAAAAATCAATTCTATTAATGTAAAGTAACTGCTGAAAATGCCTGAACACCTGGAGTTTCCTGTCTCTGCTTTCATCCCCAGTTAGTATCCATCAGAAAACAGGGTGTCCTTACAGCCGTGTAATGAGATTATCTTCACTTCTGATCAGCAAAGGAGTGTTTGGGAATTCTAGGCAGGTAAGCAAGGAAACAACTTAGGTAACAGCATCAAAGCCATAATGGCTGTGAAGTGAGAGGAGATGAGAGTGGAACAAGTGAGATATTTTGTGAGATTTTGGAAAACTGGAATTGTGCTGTTGCAGTTTAAACTTGATGTAGTAAGTGGTGCTCTACTGTTGCACATAATGCATTCCTAAAAAATGTATGAAAATAAGTCATAACAGCAGTTCAAAATTGATATGCCATGAGAGGCAGTTATTTTTTTCCTACAGAGATTTTTAAAGTTTTATATATGTATTTTGAGACAGGGTCTTGCTGTGTCACCTAGGCTAGGGTGCAACGGCGCAATCATGGGTCACTGCAGCCTTGATAATCCTGGGTTCAAGTGATCCTCCCTACTCAGCCTCCTGAGTAACTGG
The DNA here is from genome assembly GCF_001604975.1 of Cebus imitator. Classification (NCBI taxonomy): domain Eukaryota; kingdom Metazoa; phylum Chordata; class Mammalia; order Primates; family Cebidae; genus Cebus; species Cebus imitator. Next base: position 76,389 of record NW_016107763.1, read on the forward strand.
GACTATGGATGCATGCTACCATGCCAAGCTAATTTTTGTGCTTTCTGTAGAGAGGAGATCTCGTGTTGCCCAGGCTAGTCTTGAACTCCTGGGCACAAGTGATCCTCTCACCTTGGCCTCCCAAAGTGCTAGGGTTACAGTTATGAGCCACTGTACCCAGTCTAATTATAATTTTTAAAATTACAGTTATTGATGCTTTTTAAGCACCTGAGAAATCGTCAGTATAAAATTACTAAGATCATAGGTAAATTATTAAATACAGACAATGCCTTTTAAAAATGTAGCCCCTCCCAGTTAAATAGGAATAAGTAACTTTAGTAATTAAGAGGAACTGATCATCAAGTTGGGAAGTTTAGGAAGCTTAGGTTATTTTTTGTTTTTTGTTTTGTTTTTTTGTGACAGTCTTTCTGTATTGCCCTGGCTGGTCTGAAACTCTTGGACAGAAGCAGTTGTGTCTCGGCCTCCTGTCTGAGACTGTAAGTGTGAATCATGGTGCGTGGCAGATTTTTGCTTTTGTTTTATTTGTGTATTTTTGAGACCGAGTCTTGCTCTGTCACCCAGGCTGGAGTGCATTGGCATGATCTCACCTCACTGCAACCTCTGCCTCCTGGGTTCAAGTGATTCCCCTGCCTCAGCCTCACGAGTAGCTGGGACTGCACCACCACACCCGGCTAATTTTTGTTTTTTTTTTTGTAGAGACGGGTTTTACCATGTTGGCCTGGATAATCTTGATCTCTTGACCTTGTGATCCGCCCACCTCAGCATCCTAAAGTGCTAGGATTACAGGCGTGAGCCATCATGCCTGGCCAGAATTTCATTTTTAGTAGATGGATCTGGAAATTATGATGCTGATTTTGATGGTGATCTCATTTTCATCAACTTCCCTTCAATCTGTCAAGCAAAAATGTGGAACAGTTAGTTATCTCCTCTTGCTTTTTCATGAGATGTAAAGAAGCAGTGTCCTTCTCTGAATCCCTGCATTCCCTTTGCATTTGGATCACTGGAATCTTTTGATGCTAAATTCCAACTCAGAATCAGAAAATCCTCTTCTTTTCCTTTAGTACTGAACATACAGTGAACCACCTGAATATTTACCACTCAGCACATCTGATATCTGTCTTTGTTTCTTGTCACAAGTGTTATCACCCACATTACAGACCCTGTTGTGTAAAACTGAAATGTTTACTGTAGCATCATCTTGGGATAGTTCTGACCTGCTGGCTGGTTGATATGTGAAAGCCTGAATTTTGCTTCAAAAAAGCCATTCAGAATTAACAGTGTATTGTGTAATAAAGTAGACTTCGTATGAAAGTTGGAGATCCCTTGTAGGTAATTCAGAACTACTGTAAGTTTCACAGTACACTTGTAAATGATGAAAGTGTTGAGTTTCCTTTGACAGTGGAACACAGGATGGCAAGGGAACAAAACCTGAAAGTAAAGAAGAGAGTAAAAAAAGAAAAAGGACAGAAGGAAAACTAGGAAGAGGAAAGAAGACAGGAACACATAGTAGAGCTTTATTCATACCTGCCATTCGAATGTTGTGTGTTCCCTTCCAGAAGCAGGTATCATATAGGCCAGATGACCTTTTTTCCTTCACTGTCTGTCTTAGAAGCTGTAGGAAGGAGGGAAGCATCTACGTGTCTAGTGCTGATGAGTTACGAGTTTTAGGATTGTTAGGTTGGGCTCAGCCTGCTAGATTTTATTCTGTCTGTATTCTGGCATTGTTAACCCTTTCTGGCTAATCATCCAGCACCACTTCCCTCCTTTTGAGGATTTATAGTCATAGTTGGGTGGGGGCATGGGAGGATTCCTTTTTATCAGGAGATGCTGCCCTTGAAGCCTCCAATAGCTTATTAGTTTCAAGATTCTCAGAATTCTTAGGCCTCTCAAGTGAAATCTTCCAGTACTACCTAAAGAAAACATTTCTGTACACTATGGGGGTGGAAAATTACCACTGTCTATAGCTAACTGAAATGTTGTTGTGGCCAGGCACAGTGGCGCACACCTATAATGCCAACACTTTGGGAGGCTAAAGTGGGAGGATAGCTTAAGCCCGGGAGTTTGAGACCAGCCCTGGCAACATAGCAAGATCCTGTCACTGCAAAACATTTTTTAAACATTAGCTAGGCATGGTGGTCCATACCTGTACTTCCAGCTACTTAAGAGGCTGAGGTGGGAGGATTGCTTGAGCCTGGGAGGTTGGGGGTGCAGTGAGCCATGGTCATGCCACTGCACTCTAGATTGGCTGACCTGTCTCCAAAAAATAAAGCCCTGCCATATAGCACTTACACTCCATTCTATGTGAGATAATACTCTAATTATAAAATAATACTTATTTGGCATTAACTCTGTGCTAGGACACTGTTCTAAGTACTTTTCTATTTTTATTAATACTGTGATTGTTATAGGTAGGTTCTATTCTTATCTATTTTATAAATGAGAATAGTGAGGCACAGAGGTATTAACATACATACTCTCTTTAGGGGAAATTTGAAAAATACGTTAAAATCATTTAAACAGCCTGGTCACATTTTGATGTATTTCCTTTAGTCTTAAAACAAAACAACAAAAAAATCATAGGTTAAAAATGTCATTGTAAACATAGTTGTAAAAAAAAACAGTTGTAACCATGCTGTGTGTGCAGTTACATTCCTGCTTGGATGTCTATCTTGGTTAGTCTCCAGCAAGTGATATATGGATTACAGTCATGAACTGGGAATTGGGAGTTATGGGTTCTAAAGTTACTCTATGAACTTGAACAAATTGTGTACTTGGAAGACCATTCTTCATTTTCATGCTGTCGATTTCAAACTAATGATTTATAAAACCTAGCTCTAAAATTCAGTGCCTTTAAATTTTTCAATATTTCTGTCTCATAGTTTGGTACTTCCAAGTACTTTAATTCAACTTATAAAAGTGATATACAGAGTTTAAAATTTTCTTTCCTTGCCTCTTTTACCTAAGAATTTTCCCATCATAAAAACAATACATATTGGAGAAAATTTGGAAAATACTGAAAAATAGAAAATCAACTACCTACAAATTTACAGCAATCACTAAAAACCATTATTAAAATTTTTATATATTTTGTTTGACTATGTTTTCTTTTTTTGTTTTAAATAGTCACAGATATGCAGTTTATCTTTTAAAAAGTATTTGTGAAAGTCAGTTTTTTCAACTTAATGTAGGTAGCCAGATTTATATTGTCTATTTTTTAAAAAATTTATTTTATTTTGGTTTTTTTTTTTTTTTTTTTTTTTTTTTTTTTTTTTTTTTTTTT
>NW_016107763.1:79724-107090 GCF_001604975.1 Cebus imitator
TGGAGTGCAGTGGCAGAGTCTTGGCTCACTGCAACCTCTGCCTCCCAGGTTCAATTGTTTCTCCTGCCTCAGCCTCTCGAGTAGCTGGGATTACAGGTGCACGCCACCACATCCAGCTAGTATCTGTATTTTTAGTAGAGACAGGTTTCCCCATATTGGCCAGACTGGTTTCTCTTTTGTTTCTTTCATTTCAAACAAGAGTGGAACTTTTTTTTAAGGTCTGTTTATTCACATGGGGGTAAATAAGTTACACATGTTGGACCTGTTGAAAGAAGTAGGTCTACATAACAAATGGGGCAGTGGTTTACCGAAAAGAATATAGAGGCTGGGCACAGACTCATGCTTGTAATCCCAGCACTTTGGGAAGCCGAAGTGGGAGGATTGCTTGAGACCAGGAGTTCAAAACCAGCCTGGGCAACATAGCAAGACCTTGTCTCTACAAGAAATAAAAAAATTAGCTGGGTGTGGTGGCATGTGCCTGTAGTCCTAGCTACTCAGACAGCAGAGGCAGGAGGATCAGAGGATCATTTGAGCCCACGAAGCAGAGGTTGTAGTAAGCTGATATTGCACCACTGCACTTCAGCTAGGGTGACAGAGTGAGACCCCATCCTGGAAAAAGAAGATTAGAAGTCTGTCAGTGTGCCACTGTATAATTTATTGGTGGAGTGGTATCATTGGTAACAATACCATCTAAATATTTAATCCCTTTTAGCTTTTGAAGTAAGACTCGTGTTAGAGCTAGAATTTACCTGGGTGCAGTGGCTCATTCCTGTAATCTCAGCACTTTGGGTGGATCACTTGAGCCCAGGAGTTCAAGACCAGCCTGCACAACATAGCAAAACACAGTCTCTACAAATTGTGTGTGTGTGTGTGTGTGTGTGTGTGTATATATATACACATATATATATATACACACACACACACAAGTGTGGTGGTATGTGCCTGTAGTCACAGCTATTTGGGAGGCCAAAAAGGTGAGAGGATCACCTGAGCCCAGGAGGTCAAGATTGCAGTGAGCTGTGATTGTCCTGCTGTACTCCAGTCTGGGCAAGAGAGTGAGACATTTTCTAATAAAACTCTAGACTTTAAGTACTAATAATTTTGATATTTTGATATCATTGTACTGAAGAGGTTTAACTAAAATATGGACCCCTTCAAGCAGTTATATCAAAGCAGAATGTGGAAGTTTTAACTTTTTTTGAGTTGCCAGCAGCTTTGAAAAATGCATATATGCACACAAATTTACTTAAAGCTTCTGCTTCTGAACCTCACCCATCAGTAGCTAACACTTAAACGACGGTTAAGGTGCATTTTCTGTTGAGTAATGTTCTTAACAAGTCAGACCATTGGTCTAGAACCAGTGCAAATTGAATGGTGATCACTGTGAAACAAACACTGCATTTCTTTCATTATACCTTTCTTTGCCTAAACACTTCTAGTATAAATTCCCTTATTTGGATTTTTCCAAGTTAATTGTATCAGTATTGTCTGGACATGGCTTGGCATCACTAAATGGGATAAAGCACTGAATAAATACCACTATTAACATGGTGATGCAGCTAATACAGTGGGGTTAAGCTACACTAATAAACTGAGTGATCAGAATGTGGAAGATCTGTTTCATCAGATGCCGGTTAAACCACAGCAGGATTTTTGTCTTCAACTCTGGATTCCATATTAACCAAAATGAATTAACTTGCCACAGTGTATCCAGAGGCAGAGGCTAGGAGAACAAAGGGAAATGGAACTAACATTCCTTGGAGAACAGTTGAGGGAACTGGGAAGATCAGAGCTGGGAGTGGATATAAATTATGTGAATACCTATTTTCAGAACCTTGAAAGTTATCAGAAAAGAGGATTTGGGTTTACTTCTGAGAGCAGAACTAGGACCAGTGGATGTGTTACAGATGACAAGCAAGATCATTCTGCCATTTAAAACTTCCTAATGTGTAAGGGCTGTTTTCACTCTCTAACATCTACACCTATAGCAGATCTTATGCACAGTCTAAGTCCTAGCTAGATTAATAACACCTTAAACTACTGAACTGTTTAACTCACTGTCAGCTGATGTTCGGATTTAAATAAAAAATAACAAGGCATGCTAAAAGTCAAGAAACAGTCTGAAGAGAGAAAACAAGCATCAGAGCCAGACTTACATATGACAGAAATTTAAAAATGATCAGACCAAAAATTTAAAGTAATTGAAATGTTAAGGAGTCTAACGGAAAAAGTACATACCATGCAAGAACAGGTGGGTAATAAAGTAGAGAGGTGGAAATGCCCAGCAAAAAAATCAAAAGCAAATGCTAGGGGGAAAAAAATCCCAACACTTGGGGAGGCCTAGGTTGGGAGGATCACTTAAGCCCAAGAGGTGAAGGCTGCAATGAGCTGTGATTGTGCCACTGCACTCCAGCATGGGTGACAGAGTGAGACTGTCAAACAAAACAAATTAAGAACATCTTTAATGGCAGTTCAGCAGACGGGACACTGCCAAGGAAGCAAGTAGTGAACTTGAAAACTAGGTCTATAGAAAATTCCCAAACTGAAATGCAAAATGGAAAAAGAATGGAAAAGAAGTCCCCACAAATAAACAGAACAGCCAAGAATTGTGTGACCATTTGGAAATATATAATGTACATGGGTTTGGAATACTAGAAAGCAAGAGAATGAAGCAGAGTAAATATTTGAAGTAAAAATGGCCAAGAATTTTAAAAATTAGTGACAAGACACCCAACCACCAATCCAGGAAACTCAGAGAACAAGCAAGATACCAAAATGCCTACAATCTCTACTTAGGCATGCTATGGTCAAAGTGCAGAAAACCAAAAAGTGAAAACCTCCAAAGAAGCAAGAGGCGGAATCACCTTACTTATAGAGCAACAAAGATAAAAATTATAACGAACTTCTCAGCAGAACTATGCATGCAAGAAGATAGTGAGATGATAGCTGTTGAAAGAAAAAAATCCACCAACTTAAAATTCTATATCCAATGAAATTCTTCAAAAGTGAAAGACAAACTAGTGAGTTTGCTGTTGCTGGAGGTGATCAAAAGGAGGTTGAATGAAAAGAACAAGAAATGTTGGGTCCAACATTTGCCTAACTGTATTCGATACATAAACTTAGCTCTGGAAAGTGGTAGTTAAGTGTTCAGCAAAAATGTATTTCAGTGATTTTTAGGAATGTTGCAAACCAGATTGTACTCTTGGAACTTCACTCTGCTCAGATACCCAGGATCTGAGCAGGCCTATAGCAAAGAACCCTATTTTTGCTTACAAACATAAGCCCAGAATCTCTGACTTTTGGCCTGCTTGTTAAAACCTTATGGATAGCCATGCGTGGTGGCACATGCCTGTAGTCCCAGCTACTTGGGAGGCTGAGACAGGAGAATAGCTTGAACCCGGGAAGCAGAGGTTGTAGTTAGCCAAGATCGCAGCACTGCACTTCAGCCTGGGTGACAGAGCCAGACTCTGTCTCAAAACAAAATGAAAACACCTTATGGGACGATGTTTTGTGGAACACACAATTTGGGAAACACCAGATAAGATGACATTTATGACCCTGAGAAATGAGATTCTTCATTAACTGGTTAATATATATACTAAGTGAGTGAGACTAAAAACTCACACAGAAGTTAAAAGTAACAGTATTAACTTCCTCATTTGAGTTTGAGAGCATGTAGAAAGACTGATTATGGGGGTTATTTCTTTAAATTCCTTTTCTGCCTGATTTGAAGTTTCTTAACAGAAATAACCAAAGTTGAAAGCTGCTTATCAGCTCCTGGCTTATTCTCTCCGCTCCATCCTCCCACCCTCAAGGTCAAATCATCATTAACCGGCAGTTCGGCTTTCCTGGCATTGGGTACCTTTTTTGGTTGAACTAGCCCCTTGCTGCCTTTTCCTTAGTGTTTCTTTATGTTGCTGCTATTCTCATTTAAGAAAATTTATCACAGGGCCCATATGCCATTATACATGGGAAAATGGCAACTCTGCTTCACTGCTAGGAATGCCAGAGATGCTTTAAGGACAGAATTAGATGACCTGATACAAGTCAGTGTTTTCTTATTGGATTTTGAGTTTTAGGAACATAACTAATTGTCCTGTCACTGTGCCGATCCCTTAGTTGAGCTTTCATTAGGTTAACATCTTCAGAATATCCACCCTCAAAATAATTCCAGGATATGAGAGGGAGGTTAGCATAATGGTTAAGCATGAGGACTCTGAAGACAGATTATCTTAAGTTGGAGGCCCTTTTTGCCCCTGTTTGTTGACTTTGGGTGAAGTTTTGTAATGAGTGGTTAAATGTGATTTAGTTTCATCTATAATACATGGTTAGTAATAATCTCTACCTGTGAAGATTAAATGGAGCACTTACAACAGTGTTTGGCATGTAGTAAACACATGAAAAGCGTAGTAGCTATTGGGTTAGTGTCACAGTGTGGTATATGAAGTCTTGGAATATATAAAGTTTATTTGTAACTACCCTAAGAATTTAACATTATCGGTTTTTGAAAACCCAGTTGACAATCAGGCATTGGGTTCCTTGCAGAAGACCTGTTAAAGTATCTTTTTCCACATGCTTCTTAACAACCTAGAAGATTAATGAAACTTTGCAGTAGTAGAATTTTTTTTTAACTTTCAAAAAAGTTTTTATTATAGTAAAACAAGAAATTTACCATCTTAACCATTTTAAGTGTACAGTTCAGTGGCATTAAGTACATTCACCTTTTTGTGCAACCATTGTCACCATCCATCATCCATCTCCTGTTTTGTTTTGTTTTGAGCGTCTCACTCTGTTCCCAGGCTGGAATGCAGTGGCATGATCTTGGCTCACTGCAACCTCCACCTGTCCGGTTCAAGCAATTCTCCTATCTCAGCCTCCCAAGTAGATGGGACTACAGGCATGCACTACCATGCCTGGCCAATTTTTTTTTTTTCTCTATTTTTAGTCGAGACGGTGTTTCACGATGTTGGCCAGGCTTGTCATTACCTCCTGGCCTCAATTGATCTGCCCACCTCAGCCTCCCAAAGTGCTGGGATAGCAGGTGTGAGCCACCACACCTGGCCATCATCTCCTGAACTTTTTCATCTTCCCAAACTGAAACTCTGTACCCATTAAACAATAACTTCTCATTGCCCCCTCCTTTAGCCCCTGGCAAGCACCATTCTGCTACTAGACTACTTTCAGACTCAGTTTCTTCTTTCACTTAATAAAAGAGAGTCCACTGCTGTCTAATGGGATTGTTTCTATATGTGGAGGCCTTCTTGCAAACGTGTTTGAGTTTATTATAGAGAACAGTAATAGGAAATGGGATTGTGCAAAGAAAACTGAGACAAAACTGGATGAGGGTTTCACACTGGGTGTCCCATCCACAGGCCTCAGGAACCCTGCCATGGATCTACCCAATTCTTTTGCATTAAGAAGTTGATCTTGCAAGTCACTTCCATGTTGTAGATCTGCCGACACCTTTCATAGCTTTCCCTCTGTTGCAGGAGGCATGGCTTCTCATAATACCGCCAATGCTTTATGTCCTCAGTGAACCCATCCATAGTGAGGATTCTGTTTAGGTTTCTGTTTACACTTTCCACGTTCCCTTCCTGTGCCATCACAGTCCTGGCAATGAACTTCAGATATTTTGCCATGACCTTGGACTGAAGTCCTCACTCTGTAGAGCCTGGCACACTCAGTACCTAGCCGACCCATAATAGTAGAATTCTTAAGAGAATGAAATAAACTAAAGGAAGTGAGACAGTTTGTTAGATGATATTTACTTGAAGTAATTCCCACCAAAAGGTAAAACTTCTTCAGTAAGGAAAAAAAAAAAAAAAAAAGCTCCATCTGAGGTGTATAGGATAACCTGTGAAAAGAAATGAGAAATGATTTTATATATTGGAGTTTATATTTTTTAAAATAGTCAATCCCAGGATTAGATAAGCTAAATTTGAGCATTTGTTTCCCAGAAGGCGAGGACAAACCACTGAGGTCTTTATCTCCTTTGCATTCTGTCCCCTGGGGATGGTAACAGCTTGACTGATCAGCAGTCTCAAACTCCCTGACGTCATAGAATTTCTTGGCCTTATTTTTAAAAAATGGATGTGTGTATGTTATATCTTAATACTTCAGTTAATTTTTTCTTCTAATCTAAAAAAAAAAGGCCCAATTCCAGGACATGCAAAATGAACTAAAGTAAATGGTGATGGATTCTAAAAATGAGAACTGAAGCTGCTTAATAGTTCTATTGAAGGCAGTGGCTTAAGAAAGACTTGTATGTTAAATTCTTAAAAGAGGCAAAGGACATTATACTACAGATAAATGAGGTCCCACAGAAAACAAACTTTGCACGTTTTTTCTCTACAAATTCTGCTGTTTTTATCAAGAAATGGATAGGAAGCCATGGGTCTGCAATACAGTAAGTGCAATGCTTAGAATTGACCAAAGCCTTTAATTGGCCACTAAAGATCCCTGTATTAAGGTGGTTGAAATTATCTTTTCTTTTTTTTTTTTTTTCTGTTGTTGTTGTTTTGGGACGGAGTCTTACCCTGTCGCCCAGGCTGGAGTGCAGTGGTGCAGTCTCAGCTCACTGCAGCCTCTGCCTTCCAGGTTCAAGTGGTTCTCCTGCCTCAGCCTCCCAAGTAGCTGGGATTACAGGCGAGCACCACCATACCACAGCTATTTTGTATTTTTTAGAGGTGGGGTCTCATCATGTTGGCCAGGCTGTTCTCGAACTCCTGACTTAGTGATCCGCCCACCTCAGCCTCTCAAAGTGCTGGGATTGCAGGCGTGAGCATCACGCCTGTCTCGTTTTTTTTTTTGTTGTTGTTGTTGTTTTTGTTGTTTTGGTCACAATTACGTAGGAAAGATAAAAGCAGAGTTATTAGCAGCATCTTCAAGATAAAGGCAGCCATGTAAATACTTTAAGTTCAGAAATAATATGTATTTAAAGCAACTAGAATTTTAGAACAGCTATCTGGGTCAGCCCTAAAATGAACAGGAATTCCAAATTTCAGGAATTTATCTTAGCTGTTCTTCTGCAAGATGATTCTGATATCATCTCAGAATAAAAACCACAATTATGTAGCGCTTCCTAATTTGAAAACTTCTACATCAGTTTGGGCACAGAGCACTGTAAAATAGGTACCCCTATTTTATGAAGGAGGCATCTGAGACTTACTTAGATAATCTTAGTGAGCCCTTGCCTAAGGTTACATAGGTAGTAGATTGTGGAAACAGTACTTCCATCCAGATCTTCCAACATCATGGAGTATTGACTGGGGGGGGCTGTTAATACTCAGTCCCGTGCTGGACACTGCAAGTAATGTAGTTGCTTCCTAATTATGGGTATGAAATTTAAAAATCCAGTAGTAATTCAGAAATAACTCATGTAGTAGAATATCATAGGAAGTTAGCTTGAGAAAAGATTCTATGGCAGTGCTTGGTCTTAATGTAGGCCTTGAAAAATATACACAATTTGGATACTCAGCATACACTTAGTATTAGCTGTAAAGAAATCTGTAATGGTAGTTCAGATTTCAAGTAGCTGTAACTCACTTGCTGTACACACAAGGCAAATCACACCTCCTGGTTCACTAATGTTGTAGTATTATATCAGCATAAAAAAGGCTTTGCCCTTGGAAAGACAAGACAGTGCAGAGATAGCTAGCTAGAAGCTTGGAGTAAGTGGCAAAAACAGATGAAGAGTTTTAGGTGAAGTGAAAATTTGCCTGGATTATAACCGGTGGGCAAAATTTTGAAGAGTGGAGGGGCTTTTGACCAGTGGAATTGAGCCTTGGTATGAAGCTGGAACTGCAAAAACTGACATGAGAGTTGCTCATGACTGAGGTGATACAAGCATTAGGGTGGTAGTGATGACACCGGTGGCAAGTAAAGTGTAAATCAGTAAATTAAGGACATAAATGTGGGCCTTGTTGAATGAGGAAAATAGAGGGAAAGAAATAAAGTGGCTTTGGTCCACAGAGTAAGAAAAATGAGGTAAAGCATTGGTTCCCAAATACAGCCATGCTATGGTGCCTCCTGAAAACATTTATTTTAATGTGATGTTTATTTTAATGTGTGAATCAATACCAAAGTGAGCACAACAAACCTGTGATTGCACAGACATTATTTCTTAGAATGAAGATGTTAAAAAATGAGTTGAGTTAAATATGATGTAAATAATAGTATAAGTGAGTCATGGTAAAGAACATTATGAAGGATGGTAGTTAGCTAATTGAAATTTGGAAAATAGTGATTGAAATTGGAGAGAGGTGGTATGAGGAAAAATTCTGGGGTTGTGAAAAAGCCTGTATCTTGATTTCAGTGTTGGTTATAGGGGTGGATACACATGCTGACTGAAGTTTGTACTTAATATGAATTTTATGTTGTGCCTCAATTTAAAAACTTTAGCTATTGGCTAAAGTTGGGTAAGATGGAAAGAAGAGCAAAATTTGTAGAGCAAAAAGGTACAAAGTTGTTTTATTTGCTGATCTTATTTGTAGTGGAAATGATAGGTAAATTTATTTACATTCTCTGCTTTCCAAAAATAATTTTTAAAAGCATGTAGCTAAATCAATATAAAGAAATTGCTTATGAATGTTGAATGTTTTGCTTATGAATGTTGCATTTCTTAAGAGATACATGCCTATATACACATGTGTGAAAGAGGTTTAATCATACAACTGATAGAATTTTTTCTTTTTTTGATATTTCATTCGTCAGTTTTTTAAGTATATTCTATATGTGTGATATGCGAATGGTCAGCAGGATGTTAAAGCAGTACATTGTTACATGGTCAGAAAATAGTAGTGAAAGTTTAGATATGAGAGAAGTAATTGGGGAAGGTTCAATGCATAGTTTGGCATTTCAGCTGGCACTTGGAAGTATGGAAAGAAATTGGGATCCTGGACAGGTAAGGGAGGAAAAACTTGAGCAAATGATTCGAAATAGGAATTTGTACCATATTTGGCTTTAAGGAAATTTTGTTCAGATAGGGCTTAATATCATAAAAAGTCTATGTAGTTTAAAATAACTTTGATATATTTGCTGTGTTGGCCATATTTGTAATCTTAAAAATCTGCTTCTTTTTTTTTTTTTTTTTTTTTTTTTTTTTTTTTTTTTTTTTTTTTTTTTTTTTTTTTTTTTTGAGACAGGGTCTCACTCTGTTTTCTAGGTTGGAGTGCAGTGGCACCATCATGGCTCATTGCAGCCTTGACCTCCTGGGCTCAGGTGACTCCCACTTTAGCCTCCTGTGTAGCTGGGACTATAAGTGCATGCCACCCATGTCTGGATAATTTTTGTACTTTTTGTAGAGACAAAAAGTTTCACTATATTGCCCAGGCTGGTCTCAAACTCCTGAGCTCAAGCATTCCACCCACCTAGGCCTCCCAAAATGCTGGGAATACAGGTATAACCCACTGTGCCTGGCTAATATTTTTAACCAAGTTGCATCACAGTGTGGATAATTTAATAGAACTGCTGTTCTGCAAAACATCTCAAATAGTTTTTGGTTGTATCTTTTTGAATAGCAAATGTTGTATCATTTGACCAGAAATAACTAAGAACTATTAATTTATTCATCAATTTTGATGTATCAAAATCAATTATATTTCTTGGTGCTTGGTGTTAATGAATCTTGAGCAGTTTATGTTCAGTTTTTAGTAAAAGGTGAAAGGTTCATATTACCTGAAGGGAAACCAGAGTATTATCTTCAGTTTTTAAAGCCTCAGCTTTCTTATCTGTGAAACAGGAATAATGATACCTGTGTTTTAGCGTTTTCGTGAAGATTAAGATAAGAATGTGTGCAAAATAGCTTTGATAATCTGGGAAAATGCTTAATTTGTCCATCAGTCTTTTTTTTAATAAAGTGTTTATTATAGAACAATTTTAGGTTTACTATGAAGAGAGTATAGAAAATTCTCATACACTCCAGTTTCCCCAATTGTAACACCTTATATTAGTATGATACATTTGTCATAATTAGTGAACCAATATTATACATTATTGACTAAAGGCCACACTTAAATCACATTTTCTTAATTTTTGCCTAATGTCCTTTTTTCTGTTCCAGGATCCCACCCAGAATGTCACATTCGCCTTGGTTGTCCTGCTTCTCTTGGCTCTGATAGTTCCTCTGACTTTCCTTGTGTTTGATGACCTTGATAGTTTTCAGCACTACTGGTCATGTCCCTCAGTTGGGATTTTCTGATGTTTTTCTCACAGCTAAAGTGGAGTTATGTGTTTCAGGGAGGAAGACCATAGAGGGAGAATGCCATTTTCATCCCATGACAAAGGAAATACTGTCAACATGAGTGATGGTGTTGATAGGACCTTTATCACATGGCTTAGGTATTTGTCAGGTTTCTCTTTAAAGTTAGTCTTTTTTCCCTCCTTTTCATACTGTAGTCTTTGGAAGTCAGCCACCACAAACAGCCCACACTTAAGAAGTGGGAAACTTTTCAAATATGAAGTGCTGTACATGAGCCTTTTTCAGATATAAAATTACAATGAATTTGTTATTGTATTCTTTTATAAGAACTTGGAGAGCACCCAGGCATGGTGGTTCACACCTGTAATCCCAGCACTCTGGGATGCCAAGGCGGGTGGATAACCTGAGGTCGGGAGTTCGAGGCCAGCCTAACCAACATGGAGAAACCCCATCTCTACTAAAAATACAAAAAAATTAGCCAGATCAACAATAGAGTAGGCGTCCTTCTTTGTTTGAGACAGGATCTCGTTCTGTTGCCCAGCCTGGAGTCTAGTGGTGTGATCTCCACTCACTGCAACCTCTGCCTCTTGGGTTCAAGGGATTCTTCTGCCTCAGCCCCCCGATTAGCTGGGATTACAGACACGCCCACCACACCCAGCTAATTATTGTATTTTTAGTAGAGACAAGGTTTCACCAAGTTGGCCAGGCTGGTCTCAAACTCCTGACCTCAGGTGATCCACCTGCCTCAGCTTCCAAAGTGCTGGGATTACAGGCATGAGCCACCTCACCTGGCTGTGTACATATCCTTCTGAAGTGCACTTGGAACATTTTCTAGGATAGAACATGCTAGACCACAAATTAAGTCACAGTAGATTTAAGAAGGTGTTATACAAAGGGTATCTTCTCTGACCACAATCCAATGAAATTAGAAATCACTATCAGCTGGGCACGGTGGCTCCAGCCTGTTAACCCAGCACTTTGGGAGGCCGAGGCAGGAAGATCACTTGAGGCTGGGAGTTTGAGCCCAGCCAACATGGCAAAACCCTGTCTTTTATAAAAATACAAAAATTAGAGCAGGCACAGTGGCTCACGCCTCTAATCCCAGCACTTCGGGAGGCTGAGGCTGGCAAATCACAAAGTCAGGAGTTCAAGATCAGCCTGGCCAGCATAGTGAAACTCTTCTCTACTAAAAATACAAAAAATTAGTCTGTCGTGGTGGCAGGTGCCTGCAATCCCAGCTACTCAGGAGGCTGAGGCAAGAGAATTGCTTGAAGCTGGGAGGTAGAGGTTGTGGTGATCCGAGACCGAGCCACTGCTTTCCAGCCTGGGCAACAGAGTGAGACTCTGTCTCATAAATAAATACACACACACACACACACACACACACACACACACACAAATTGCCTGGGCATGGTGGCGCACACACCTGTAGTCCCAGCTACTCGGGAGGCTGAGGCAGGAGAATTGCTTGAGGCAGAAGTTGCAATGAGCTGAGATCACACCACTGTACTCCAGCCTGGGCAAAAGAGCAAGACTCTGTTTCAAAAAAAAAAAAAAGAAAGAAAGAAATCTCAGCTGCTCGGGAGGCTGAGGCAGGAGAATTGCTTGAACCCGGGAGGCAGAGGTTGCGGTAAGCTGAGAGATTCACCATTGCACTCCAGCCTGGGCAACAAGAGCAAAACTCCATCTCAAAAAAAAAAAAAAAAAAAAAAAGAACTTGGAGAGCAGGTATTCTTAGTTAAGGATAATTACTGGGTTATTCAGATAATGGATGTGAATGGTATTGTTCCTGAAGGGTTGGATTACATTTACTGTATCCAAAGCATCTATTGAGCAAGTCAGTATTTTCCTAAGTAAAAAGTGGGGAACTTTCCACATACAAGCTCACTATTCTATCTTGGTATCTACTTCTCTGTCTTTTACTGCTCTTTTCATGATCCTTTCCACATTGGACACATTTCAGCATTTTGCTGTTAGGTCACTTCTCTTCCTTCCTGTGTATACTATGATTCTCAACCAGGAGAGGGAGGAGGGCCATGCCATCTTGTGGATGGACCCATTAGAATCATGGGAGGTAGTGTGCTATGATGGAAAATATAGAAAATCAGGTTCACTATACGTATATTTTTACTAAAACCACAAAAAATAAAGTTTGACAAAATCTTGGCTCATGGAAGATGTGCAGAAGAGTAGAGAAGGGAGGGGCAAAATGATTGAGAAACACAGTTGTAAATTGTTTATATAAACCGAATTATATTCTTCTCTTGGTTTTACCTAGAACTTATGCGTTATAAAGCCTAAATCTTTATTTGTAGCTCAGAATACTATAATCACATTTCCAAGTGCCTACTAGAAATCCTGTGGATAACTCACACTTAACATGCTTAAAACTGAACGCTGTATCTTTCTCCAAAGGAGTTTGTGCCCCCGTCTTTGCTCTCTCAGATAACAGCCCCAGTACCCACCTGCTTATGAAGCCTGAACCCTCATTATTCCTCACAGCAGAACCACAACCAATTCCTGCTGATTTTTCTTTCTAAACATTGTTTTAGTCTTTTAAGTTAAGGTATTGTGTACATATAGTATAGTTTATAAAGGACATTGCTCTATCCTTACTATGATTGGTTTGGTTCAGGCCCTAGTCCTTTATTTCCTGGAGAATTGCAGTAAGTTCCTCCTGGGTTTCTTGCTTAGATGTTTCCTCATCTGTGCACTCTCTAGGATGGTCCTCTCTGGACTTACCTGTGACCACATTTGGAAAGAGCATGAATCTCCCTGCTTTGTGCCATGCACTGTGGTAATAGTGAATTGCCGTGGACGTATCTATTTTACTGCCTGCTACTTCCTTCAGACCAAATTTGAGTCAGGACCCTGGAACTGAGATGGATATAGTGGGAAGCTTTCCTCTGAGTAATACCCTGCTCTGGGTGCTGAGCTTTTGGAGAAGGGGAGGGGTGCAGCAGCCTGAGGTTGTCTCGCTTGCCACTTCTGCTATGGAGCCACTTCCTCATGAGTCAGGGGTGAGGCTTATCAGGGCCCCGGTATTCTCAGTCCTCCACGAATAAGGAAGAACTTCTGATCTGAGAGTAGGGGCTGGGCAGAAACGGGGATTCCTCAGGCTCTTACCTGCTCTAGCTTAGGAATTAGCTTCAGCACCGGGAAGCTAGCAGTAGGATGAGAGGTGCTCTTTCTGGGAATAAAGCCCTCCTGCTGGAAGTTGGAGGGAGAGTGATCCTGTGTTCTTGGCTGCAGCAGCCTGGAGTGGAGCCTCCTTGTACTTAGATGGGAGGGCACAGGAAGGGAGCAATCCTGCTTTAAACACCACAGACTCTTGCCATTCTTACTGAGTTTTCATAGATGTTCTTGTCAAATTTTAGTTAAGGTTTGTGAAAATAAATACGTAATTTTTCTTGCCCAAACTGAAGAATACCTGAACATCTTGTATGTCAAGGTTAAGCATGTTAATATGTTAATCCTCTTTCTACAGGTGTGAAGCAACAGCTAAAGAGTGTGGTTTTTCTTAATGATAATAGTTTACCTGGTGATATGTTTCCAAAGCTCATCTTTTGATGCTAAAACTCACACTATATATTTTTTTAAATTTGGCATTAACTGAGTATAGTACTTAATCTTATGTGGGTCATTATTAGCTAAGAAGTTCTTTCAATCCGTGAATGCTAATGAAAGTGGTTTGATGTTACAGGAGTACAAGCGCAAGCTAGCCAGAGTTTCCCTGGTGCGCAAAGAACTCAGGTCCCGCATCCAGAGCCTGCCAGACTTATCTCGATTGCCCAATGTCACTGGCAGCCACATGCACCTGCCCTTTGCGGGAGACATCTACAGTGAAGATTGATGGGCCAGCCTCTTTCCAGGTCCCAGGACTTTGCAAGAGATGGAGACAGGTTAGGTGGATAGTCCTGTAGTGTTATTTTTGTATATTGTTAAGAGAGAAACACTAACAAAAGGAATGACAAGTAATTTATAAAATTGTTTAAAATGTTGGTTTGTTTACTATTTTATTGGTAAATTAACATGACTTAGTTTGAACAAAGTGATAATTTGTGTGTATTAATAAGCTCACAAATAGTGATTATTTTCAAAAGATCTTTTTGTAAATTTTTGTTTTGATCCAGGGCCTTGTGAGAAATTCCATGTTTCTATTTCTTCTGTTATTTTCAATTGTTTTTCTTTATTTTCTTCAGCATCTAATCACTGAATACTATGTAATTCCTAAAGGGGAAGAATTAATCAGTAGTTGATTGAGACTTTATTATGGTATAGTTAGGACTTGACTGTAAAAGGGACTAAGTGTTCCAACACAATCTTCACCCTTCTCCTCAAACAAAATATCAATTCTGTGTCTCTACATGCCTTTGATTCCCTCTGTCAGTAATTTAACATTAAACATGGATGTCACCTTGAGGGGCAGATGAAAGTCTAGAGAACTGTTCCTTAATAGCATTGCAAAAGTTCCATTCCAACTGCCAATGTAGTTGGATTTATTTTTTAGGATTTTTAAAGTGTTAAGTAGTGATTCCCTTGATTAAGCTGTTTGTAATTATTTGAGTAGATTCATAATGAAAATGCTTTGGAAATGTTATCAATTTTGACATTCTAACGCGGACAACTTTGGTTCTGGAATTGGTTTCTACTTGTCAAATCAGTCTCCTTTTAACATAATTGATCCCTTTAACAAAAAGCCATCTATGAGACTAAAAGACACATGAAATAATGATACTTTTATTATTTCCTTACATAACTTTTTAAAATAGTATTTTTAGCTCTAATAGCTCAAGAACACAATATTCGTTAATGTTCAGCAAAGTAGCCTGAGACATTTTAAATGTTTCCTTAAGGTTTTTGAATGACTGTATATTTGGCAAGTAAGCAGTGCCACGCTACAGGGTAGATAGGTAAATTTTATATTTGTATATTTACAATTATCAAAACAAATGTACTTTTACCTTTTATTTCTAACCCTGTGTGTTAGAGCAGTTGCATGCTCTCCTGCCTTTTAAATCACATTGTTAAGCTGTGGATTTGTACTCAGTAGTAACTTAGGATAAATTTTTTTTTATTCATTGCTTTACATACTAGACATTTTTCTTTTTGTAAGTAGATTCAAATTAGATAGTCAATAAAACATCTTTAAAATCCCACAAGCCAATTATGTCTCACTAGTGTGAATGGCTTCACTGTTTCTTTCTCAGTATTAGAAATTTTAGTTAAAATGAATTATATATGAAGAAGGCAGACATTTATTTTTAATAGCCAAGTAGTTCTGCAAATAGTTCTTTTAACAATTTGACCTCTCTCGAAAACAGACACATAGAAGTAGTGCCAATCCATGCACTACTACTACTAATACGTGGCTTATATTCCAAAGTTTTTAGTCAGCTTTTGGGACTTGGGGGTGCATTTTCTCACAGAAACAATAGTAGTTAGGTTCCCTAACACCACCACTGGTAGCTTACCTGGGAACTGAATCCACTTAACCACGAATGTCCTTAACTTGTAACGTGGTTCACAGGTTACTAATTGTAGATCCTGACCAGCATTTGTAACATCGCTCTCACTAGGACACAGCGTGCAGCAACCACACTCACACACTGGGATGTCTGCCTGTGCCGTGTACCTCTGTCTCTAGGTGTAGGAAATGGAAGAAAAAGATTCAGTAACGTGGGGAGGTGACAAATGCACAATTATGAAACCTGGTTGTACATGCTATGAATACTAATAAGTTCGTTTTTATTGTTAATGTGAAAGCAAAAACTTGTATGTTAACTTATTTTCAATATCTTGACCTTATTTATGATCTGCTAAAGTGTGATTTATCCATTCAAAATATATATTTTTTTCCATTTAAAACTAATTTATAAACTATGTACTCCTGGGAAGATTTGAAATCTTTTAGAAGTTTGTTGAAATATTTTCACCATTTCAGACAGACTTCTGACTTAGATACTGATTTTAATGCCAGTATCTGCTCTAAATATTTATGATAAAAATGCGTTATTTTTTTAAAGAGCTTGATGAGATTTGTGATAAGTGATAGTACTCAAGAACCTGAATCCCACCCCTCGACCAATCCTCCACAAACTTCAGTTGTTGGTTAACTTATTAACTGAAAACAGACAGTACAGTCTGGTTTAGAAGTCATCTTTTCAGCCTTTTGATAGTTAACATGGTAAGCCTTAGCAGGAAACATTTTTCCTAAAAGGAAGACTTCATTTTCTCAAGAAATGGGGTTAGTTGGGGGTATTATAATACCAAATTCTAAATCATGAGCATTTTCTCCACTGTGTACCTGAGGCAAATCATGCATCTTTGAGTGCAGTTTGATCTGGCCCCTTAAGAGAAAAGCATGATGTCATAGGGCTACTATGGTTTGAATGGATACCATCACTCTTTTCTCCACATACAGTGCAGAAAGCTGTCTGGAGTGGCAATATGAACAGATTCCCAGGCGCTCCTTCTCTCCTTCCGTCACTACAGTAAGTAAAAGGACCATAGAGGGGAACCAGGAATCAGAGAATCAGCTGTGCTCAATAGCCAACCTCCCTGTCTTGGAAAACCATTCCAGATGCAGCTATTTTGGTATCTCGTCTCACATGCACTCTGAATCAGGGTTTTTCTATAAGAAATCTTTCAGAATCAGACCTGGGCATCTTGATTTGCAAAATTAAAATAACAAAACTAAGTTGTCAATCATCACTGTAGATAAGCAACTCATCTTTTTAAAGTATAGTTACTGAACTGATTCTGAGAAATCTTTAGAGAGAAAAAAAAAAAAAAACAGTACAAATTAACTAATTGGGAAAGTTAGAATGTCCTTTCTGAATTTTTCATTAAAAAATTACATTATATGAAATAACATAAAGCTACTAAACTGCTTTGTATTCTATTAAGAAATAGCTCCTAAAGATGTAGTCTTGTTTCATAGTTGTTACACTATATCAAAGTTTAAAGTATAAGCCCAATTCTTCTCTGTATAGAAAGGAAACATTGTGTTACTTAATGAATTATTTATACAGAGCATTTGTTGCCAACTGTTACTCCAGCCATCCACACAGGAGTCTGTTCTGAGGTGGCAATAGCACATGGGAAGATGAACTTTCCCTGTTTGTTTACCCGTTTTTCTTTGGCTGTATCTGATGACAGTATAAGATGTTCTTAATAAAGTTTTATGTTCTTTTTGAAAAATGTGTAGGTTGTTTTGTGAATCTGATTCATTGGATATAGGGTGGGAAGGGGAAAGATTAATGGACTGGGAGGGAAGCAGAGTACTGGAAGTAAGTCTGATGTTACGATAGAGACTGCTGAAGGAGATTACTTGGCCAATAGTTACCAAACTTGAACAAACATCAGAATTACCTAGAGCAAGCTCCTAGAGCAAGCTTGTCCAACCTGTGGTCTGTACACAACCCATGACGGCTTTGAGTGCAGTGAAACACAAATTTGTAAACTAAAACATTGAGATTTTTTTTTTTCAGCTTATTAGCTATTGTTAGTGTATTTTATGTGTGGCCCAAGACAATTCTTCTTCCAGTGTGGCCCAGGGAAGCCAAAAGATTGGACACCCCTGACCTAGAGGATTTATAAACTACAGAGAGTTGGGCCCCACTCCCAGAGCTTCTGATTCAGTAGGTCTAGGGTACAGCCTGATGGTTTACAGTTCAAACAACTTGATGCTGATGCCACTGGGGTTAGGGACCACATTCTGCCAACCACTGCTCTAAACAAATTCCAGTTAATAAGATAATCAAGTATGGGTTTTACAGTTCATTATGTAGCAAGTTCCTAATGGGAAAAGAGTAAGACCACATTTTCTTTTGTGGTCCACTTCTTAGCAGTGCTATATTAATTGCTTTTGAGTGAACAGATTCAATTGGTACTTTCAACTTCCTGGAACCCATGCTCTTTCACCACTCCTTGAATTTAAAGCAAAATTGAAAATACTAGAAATCTGTGAGAATCTCCAGGGCAGTGTTTGCCAAACTTCTTTGATAAACTCAGCTGGAGCATTTACAAAAAGGATACAAACCTACTGAGGCAAAATTTTCTGTGATTCTTACCATCTAGAAAGTTGGGGAGATGTAGTCCTCTGGCCAGCACCCCTGGTTCTCTATTCCTGGGTTGCATCTGGTCTCTTTATCTGAATTCAGGTACTTCCCATTCCCATCCACATTTTTTGTCTCTGCAATAGCAGGTTTTATACAATGGAACCATAGCCAGAGATTGTTTCAGAAGATTTGGGATCCAGAAGTCTGCATTTTAAACTACCCAGATGATTCTAATGCAGGTAGTTCATAGACTGCATTTTGAGAAATATGACCTACAAAGCAATGTATGGTCCATAACATATAATAATGGTACCTCACACATATATGGTACTTACTGTGCACCAGGAACTGCTCTAAGCACCTCACATATCCTTTGTGGTAAATACGCTCATTATTCCACTTTTATATCTGGGCAATGAAAATAAGTTCTCTGTGACTGTGAATGAGTCAGATGATGAAGAGGGGATTCAAACATGGCTCCAGGTTTGACTCTTAAGCCGGTGCTCCTTAACCACTACAAGATGCTACCTCTTACATTGGTATGTTGTGTTGCAGCTCTGCCATCATCAAGTCTACATTTTACATAACATTTCATGTGATAGTGAAATTAACATTATCCAAGTATTCAAACTAAAAAGCAACATGTCAGCTAAAAGCACTACTGAAGGATGGGGGCTTGTGGGGGGATGTTATACTCACTTTTTTTTTTTTTAGTTAAAATGTACATTGCAGTATATACATATGATAAATTTTAACCATTTATAAATGTACTCTGGCATTAAGTACATTGACATTATTGTGCAATGATCACCACCCATGTCTCGAACTTTTTCATCTTCCCCACCTGAAACTCTGGACCCTATGAACAGTAACTCCTCACACCACCCTTTTCCCCACCAGCTCCTGGCAACAACTGCTCTCCTTCCTGTCTCTGTGTATTTGACTTCTTTAGGTACCTCATATAAATTGAGTTATAAAATATTTGTTCCTTTTAGGACTGACTTATTACACTTAATGTCTTCAAGGGAAATGTCAGAATTTCATTCCTTTTTAATGCTGAAAAATATTCCAGTGTGTGTGTGTATATGCCGTGTTTTGTTCATTCATCCATTGATGGACACTTGCATTTGCTTCCATCTTATGGCTGTTTATGAATAAAGCTACAATGAATGTCAGTGTACAAATATCTGTTTGAATTCCTACTTTCATTTCCAATTGTTTTTTCAAAGCAATTATTTGTTTTCACATCAATAAAGCAGAGTTAGAGTGAACTATTGCTAGGGATATTCCAGATAACATATTTCTTCTAAGCCAGCAGGTTTATTAGGCCAGCAGCATTAGCTTCAGTTGGGGACTTGTTAAAAGTGCAAATTCTTGGGCCCCGAGACTTATGCAATCAGAAAAATCTGAGGCTGGGATCCAGCAATATATCTTTTTACCTAGCCCTCTAGGTAATTATGATGACCACTTAAGTTCCAGGTCCGTTTTTGGAACCACTGTTACAGGCATCCAACACGTTACCTCAAATAGACTTCTTCTCACATATGGCAAACTTTTAGAGGGAGGAAAAGGACTTTCTGTTCTAATAAAAGCAATTGTAATAGCAGGCCTTCCTGACAAGCCAAAAAATGCTTTTCATCTGCCTTATTTTTAACTTTACATGTGCAGGATGTGGAGGTTTGTCACATGGGTAAATGTGTGCCATGGTTGTTTGCTGCACTATCAACCCATCACCCAGGTATTAAACCCTGCATGCATTAGCTTTCTTCCTGATGTTCTCCCTCCTCATCTGCCTTATTTTAAGCTTAAGAACTCCACTCTCTACCTAGGCAAATTCCTCTGTATTTTCTTATTTCATTTCTCTGTCTAGCACAGTTCTTATAATTCTAATGAGGATGGCAGAGTGAAAGGGAAACAGAAATGCAGTCTGGGATCTGACCATAAGAGACTCAGTAGCCCTTGGTATAACTACACCACCACAGGTTTTTATGATGACATAAAAAATGGAAACTATATTTTAATGTCTCCGAAAAATGGATCACAGACTAAAGTAATTTGCAATGAATTGTAGAATCATACATATATTTGAATTCTGTGCTTCATGGAAAAGGTATAAAACTGAAATTTTGAATTAATATAAATGATATTGTGATTGTTTGGTTAGTTTTATCATCTCTTTTTTTTTTAATAGAGTTGGGGGTCTTGCTGTGTTGACCAGGCTGCTCCCAAACTCTGGCCTCAAGTGATCTTGCTTTGGCCACCCAAATTGCTTGGATTACAGGTGTGAGACACCACACCCAGCCAGTTTTATCATCTTTTTAAAGTCATATTTCTTTGTTCAGTGAAGGAAATTTCATGTTACTTAATGGAAATACGAGGTGAGAGATTTTAAGAGGTTTAAATCATATATTAAAGCATGACTTTTTTCAAAATACTGTGTTACTATTTATCTATTGTCTTTTTTTTTTCTAGCTCTTATTTTTCCCATAAAAATACAAGATTAGCAGAGTGCCCATGATGCTGTTTGATTCTTTTAGAGGTATTTTTCTGTCTTTTCATTATACTGCCATCAGGTGGGAAGTGGTGCCTTGGTTATGGTTTTGTGATTTGAATTGCTAGGCTGAAGCAGGAATGTGCTAAACTGAGGGAAGTTAAAGTCTGTTTTCATTCTGCATTCTGAGCTGATATTTGTGTGCTGCAGGACCCCTGGGGAGCTTCATGTCATATTCCTTGTATCCCTATCTAGCTAATAGCTGTGGGTGCCCAAGTTACAGGCAGATGTTATCAGTGCTTAGCATTCTCCATGTTTGTGTTTCTAGTCTCTTCATGTCTTGGCTAGCATGGTGAAGAAAGATTGCAAATTCTTTCTAGTTTCTGTCTCTTCGATTTCTTGCTTTTATATCCATTGATATTATAGTTGTGGTATAATAGCAATTATAGCAATTATAGTTGTGGTAAAATTTTATACCAGTAGCATAAAGCACCATCTTTTTCGACTTGGGCCTAATTTTCCCACCAGGAACCAATAAGCTAACTGCTAGTGGTGAACTTACTGATTGGTTAAAATATAATTTTAACCAGTTTTTGCAGTATGGCATAAAGCTTTGGGTTTGAAAAATCTTTTTTTTTTAAGGGGATTTTCAAAAGAATACCACTTAGAAAACAATTTTTTTAAATATAAGGAAAGTGTTTTCAGAGTATGAATTTTTAAAAGCTCTATATTAATATTTAAATTAGTTTATAAGTTCTTATAAAGTAAAACGATTTCTTTTTTAGATAACCCAGGAGAATATTTAAGCAATTTTATTTTCAGCTGTTTCTTAATTGTCATAGATGGAATAAAATATTCATTAGATATATTTTTGGTAGTTAATAACCTTTGAATATTGTAGTGAGGTTAGATACGATGAGGATATTTACCAAGTATTTGTTTTCTGTCATTTTACAAATTGTAAATACTTTTATTACAGAAAGTTATAGCCATCATTATACATAATTTGGTTAAAATATTCTTCAGTTTCATTTTATTTTGGACTCTGATTTGGCTTCCATCTTTGTTTATTGCTTATAATACATATTACTTGGAACATGTACCTCTTACTGGTCAACACAGCAAGACCCACCAACTCTATTTAAAAAAAATGATGGGAGAGGAAACAAGATGGCCGAATAGACACAACTCCAGTGCACAACACTCAGCGAGAGAGATGCAGAAATCGAGAGATCTCCTAGCTCCAACCAAAGTACCAGGTGCATTTCAACGGGTCTGGTTGGACGGTGAGCAAAGTCCAGACAGGGCAGACCGAGGTGGGGAGGGGTGCTGCCTCACCCAGAAAGGCTGACCAGTGAGTCGGAGGCTACCCCTCTGGCACCCTGGTCCAGATACAGTGCTTCCCCCTAAAGCCTCAGCAATCCACAGAACAGGGGATCTTTGCCAGTCAAGTGCCAGGAATTAGAAGTGCAGAGTTGAATAATAATCCAGGATGGTGCCTGGATGGTGTCCTGGATTGTAGCACAGATCTAAGCAAATGCATAAGCCCATAAGCCAACTGGGAGAGCCAGCGGAATGAACTATCGCGCTCAAGAGAGGGAGCTGAAAGCAGGAAGACAGAGAAACTGGGTGGCCTCTCTGCCATGACCGGAGAGAGACGGAGCTGAAAGCGGGGAGACAGACCATGTGGCAGGGCAGGTCCCGACCCTGCCCCACAACCCCCAGAGGGCTGAAGTACTAACTAGCAGGTTATGTAGTCAGTGCCTCAGTCTGAGCTGAACCCTGAATGATCCAGCTCTGTGGAGGAAAGGCACAACCCACCATTAAAAGGCAGGACTAGGCTTCATGTTTAACAACACAGGAAGCCTACGTAGCAACGGGACGATGTTCTTGACCACCCAGCAGCACCTCCACGTCAGTGGAAGAGGCAGGCCTAACCTCCCAGTGTAAACAAAAAAGACACAGGAAGCCTACCTAGCAACCTGAAGGAGTCCCTAGAAACCCAGTAGCACCTCAACAGGCAGACAAGCGACCTTATCAAGCAGCTTCTTGAGATCAGAGCTGGATAAATCCATGAAGATGGGAAAAAAGCGCAAAAAAGATGAAACCATCAAAGACCAGAACGCCTCTTCTCCTTCAAGGGATCACAGCTCCTCATCAACATGGGAACACAACATGACCAAGAAAGAGTGCGACAAATTGACAGAAACAGGCGTCAGAGATGGGTAATAACAAACTTTTCTGAGCTAAAGAAAAATGTTCTAACCCATTGCAAAGAAACTAAAAACCTTGAAAAAAGGTTAGACAAAATGCTAACTAGAATAACTATCTTAGAGAAGAACATAAACAACTTGATGGAGTTGAAAAACAGCACAAGAACTACATGAAGCAAACACAAGTTTTAATAGCCGAATCAATCAAGCAGAAGAAAGTATATCAGAGATTGAAGATCAACTCAATGAAATAAAAAGAGAAGGCAAAATGAGAAAAAAGAGTGAAATAAAATGAACAAAGCCTCCAAGAAATATGGGATTATGTGAGAAGACCTAATCTACTCTTGATTGGTGTATCTGAATATGACAGGCAGAATGAATCCAAGCTGGAAAACACGCTCCAGGATATTATCCAGGAGAACTTCCCCAGCCTAGCAAGGCAGTCCAACATTCAAATCCAAGAAATACAGAGAACTCCACAAAGGTATTCCTCAAGAAGAGCAACCTCAAGGCACATAATTGTCAGATTCACCAGGGTTGAAATGAAGGAAAAAATACAAAGGGCAGCCAGAGAGAAAGGTCAGGTCACCCACAGAGGGAAGCCAGTCAGACTCACAGCGGATCTCTCGGCAGAAACCCTACAAGCTAGAAGAGAGTGGGGGCCAATATTCAACATCCTTAAAGAAAAGAACTTTCAACCCAGAATCTCATATCCAGACAAAGTAAGCTTCATAAGTGAAGGAGAAATAAAATCCTTTACAGACAGGCAATTCCTGAGAGATTTCATCACCACCAGATCTGCCTTACAAGAGCTCCTGAAAGAAACACTAAACACAGAAAGGAACAAGTACCAGCCACTGCAAAAGCACACCAAATGGCAAAGACCAAAAATGCAATGAAGAAACTGAGTCAACTAACGGGCAAGAAAACCAGCCAGTAACAAAATGGCAGGATCAAATTCACACATAACAATATTAACATTGAATGTAAATGGCCTAAACACCCCAAACAAAAGACACAGACTGGCAAACTAGATAAAAATTCAAGGCCTATTGGTGTGCTGTATTCAGGAAACCCACTTCACATACAAAGACACACATAGACTCGAAATAAAGGAATGGAAGATTTACCAAGCAAATGGAGAACAACAACAAAAAAAAAGCAGGGGTTGCAATCCTAGTCTCTGATAAAATGGACTTCAAACCAACAAAGATCAAAAGAGACAAAGAAGGGCTTTACATAATGGTAAAAGGACCAATCCAACAAGAAGAGCTAACTATCCTAAATATATACGCACCCAGCACAGGAGCACCCAGATACATAAAGCAAGTTCTTAATGACCTAAAATGAGATTTAGACTCCACACAATAATAGTGGGAGACTTCAACACTCCACTGTCAATATTAGACAGATCAATGAGACAGAAAATTAGCAAGGACATCCAGGACTTGAATGCAGAGCTGGACCAAGCGGACCTAATAGACATATACAGAACACTCCACCCCAAATTCACAGAATATACATTCTTCTCAGCACCACATCACACTTACTCTAAAATTGACTACATAATTGGAAGCAAATCACTCCTCAGCAAATGCAAAAGAATGGAAATCATAACAAACATTCTATCAGACCACAGCACAATCAGATTAGAACTCAGGACTAAGAAACTCACTCAAATCTGACGACTACTTGAAAAATGAACAACTTGCTTCCGAGTGTTGACTGGATAAACAATGAAATGAAGGCAGAAATAAAGATGTTCTTCAAAACCAATCAGAAAGAAGACAAAACTTACCAGAATCTCTGGGACACCTTTAAAGCAGTGTCGATAGGAAATTTGTAGCAATAAATGCCCACATGAGAAACAAGGAAAGATCTAAAATTGATATCCTATCATCAAAATTGAAAGAGCTAGAGGAGCAAGATCAAAAAAACTTTAAAGCTAGTAGAAGACAAGAAATAAGTAAGATCAAAGCCAAACTGAAGGAGATAGAGACACAAAAATCCCTTCAAAAAATCAATAAATCCAGGAGCTGGCTTCTTGAAGAGATCAACAAAATAGACCACTAGCCAGACTAATAAAAAAAGAAAGAAGAATCAAATAAATGCAATAAAAAAATGATAAAGAGGATATCACCACGGATTCCACAGAAATACAAACTACCATCAGATATTACTACAAACGACTCTATGCACACAAACCAGTAAATCTGAAAGAAATGGATAAATTCCTGGACACTTGCACTCTACCAAGACTTAACCAGGAAGAAGTTGACACCCTGAATAGACCAATAACAAGGGCTGAAGTTGACGCAGCAATCAAGGAGCTTACCAACCAAAAAACGTCCAGGTCCAAATGGGTTCACAGCTGAATTCTACCAGACGTACAAAGAGGAGCTGGCACCACTCCTCCTGAAACTATACCAAACAATACAAAAAGAGGGAATGCTCCCTAACTCATTTTATGAGACCAACATCATCATCCTGATACCAAAACCAGGCAGAGACTCAACTAAAAAAGAAAACTTCAGGCCAATATCCATGATGAACATAGATGCAAAAATCTTCAATAAAATACTGGCAAACCAAATGCAACAGCACATCAGAAAGATTATTCATCACGATCAAGTAGGCTTCATCCTGGGGATGCAAGTCCATAAATGTAATAACGCCACATAAACAGAACCAAAGACAAAAACTACATGATTATCTCAATAGATGCAGAGAAGACCTTTGATAAAATTCAACAGTGCTTCATGCTAAAAACTCTCAACTAGGTATCAACAGAATGTATCATAAAATAATAAAAGCAATTTATGACAAACCCATGCCAGTATCATACTGAACAGGCAAAAGCTGGAAGCATTCCCTCTGAAGTCAAGCACCAGGCAAGGATGCCCTCTCTCACCACTCCTATTCAATATAGTATTGGAAGTTCTAGCCAGAGCAATCAGGCAAGAAAAAGAAATAAAGTGTATTCAATTAGGAAAGGAGGAAGTAAAATTGTCTCTATTTGCAGACGACATGATTGTATATCTAGAAGACCCCATCGTCTCAGCACCAGATCTCCTCAAACTGATAAGCAACTTCAGCAAAGTCTCAGATACAAAATCAATGTGTAGAAATCACAAGCATTCCTACATACCAATAACAGACAAGCAGAGAGCAAAATCCCATGCACAATTGCTACAAAGAGAATAAAATACCTAGGAATACAACTAACAAAGGATGTAAAGGACCTCTTCAAGGAGAACTACAAACCACTGCTCAATGAAATAAGAGAGGACACAAACAGATGGAAAAACATTCCATGTTCATGGTTAGGAAGAATCAATATTGTGAAAATGGCCATGCTACCCAAAGTAATTTATAGATTCAATGCTATCCCCATCAAGCTACCAATGACCATCTCCACAGAACTCAAAAAAACCACTTTAAACTTCATGTGGAGCCACAAGAGAGCCCGCATAGCCAAGACAACCCTAAGCAGAAAGAACAAAGACGGAGGCATCACACTGCCAGACTTCAAACTACACTAGAGGCTGCAGTAATCAAAACAGCATGGTACTGGTACCAAAACAGAGACATAGACCAATGGAACAGAACAGAGGCCTTGGAAGCAACACCACACATCTACAACCATCTGATCTTTGACAAACCTGACAAAAACAAGCAATGGGGAAAGGACTCCATGTTTAATAAATGGTGTTGGGAAAACTGGCTAGTCATGTGCAGAAAGCAGAAACTGGACCCCTTCTTGTCACCTTACACTAAAATTAACTCCAGATGGATTAAAGATTTAAACATAAAACCTAACACCATAAAAACCCTAGAAGAAAATGGAGGCAAAACCATCCAGGACATAGGCATAGGCAAGGACTTCATGACTAAAACACCAAAAGCAATGGCAACAAAAGCCACAATAGACAAATGGGATCTAATTAAACTTCAGAGCTTCTGTACAGCAAAAGAAACCATCATTAGAGTGAACCGGCAATCAAAAGAATGGGAAAACATTTTTACAATCTACCCATCTGACAAATGGCTAATTTTCAGAATCTACAAAGAACTGTAACAGATATACAAGAAAAAAACAAATCCATTCAAAAGTGGGTGAAGTATATGAACAGACACTTCTCAAAAGAAGACATATATGAGGCCAACAAACATGAAAAATGCTCATCATCACTGGTTATTAGAGAAATGCAAATCAAAATCACATTGAGGTATCATCTCACCCCAGTTAGAATGGCAATCATTAAAAAATCTGAAGACGCCGGGCGCAGTGGCTCACGCCTGTAATCCCAGCACTTTGGGAGGCTGAGGCGGGTGGATCACGAGGTCAAGAGATCGAGACCATCCTGGTCAACATGGTGAAACCCCGTCTCTACTAAAAAT